>NW_008618220.1:22262-48143 GCF_000691845.1 Merops nubicus
GCATTTGATACCAGTCCCTTTGGAGACAGCATACTGCAACTGTTGTCTGACACAATACAGCTTGTTTTTATGTAACCGGCTTTGTGCTCTCTCTCTCCTGTGGCTCCTTCCAAGGCTCTCTAGCATTTCTAGCTTTATGTCTTCAAAGTGGGCTGCAGCATTTTTCTGTTCTTTTAAACTGCCTCTCCCACTCTGCCCCTACAGTTCTGAGAAACAAATTAGTCTCTTATTGCTGCTTGACTTGAAATCCCTACCCTGATTTTGTACTAGTAGAGCTGTTGCAACAACGGTGACCAGTTTGAAATGGTTACTTTCAAAGCGTAACTTCCAAGAGCGTGTCATTACATGGCACAAAGCCACAAAAACTTAACTTCAGTTCTCCCTGTATCATAATTGCCTGTAAATACATAAGAATATATATATATATTCAATAGTGTCTTTTCCAAACAAGAAATAAATTTGCTATTGAAATTATATGCATGCAGTATGCTTGCAGTTATTCACACTGTTTAATTATGTCAATAGTATTAAGCAGGATTTAGAGATTAAATCGAGTAAATTTTCTTCCTGAGTAGTTTGACAATAAACAGCATGCACTTTCTGTTGTATCTAGTTTTTACATAATGAATAATAATAATTAAATGATCGTGTTAATACTCTGGCCTTTTACACAGAAAATTTACATTCAATGAAAACAAAATATTTCAAACTTTGATACACTCTATGTTGCCCACAGATAAGGTAGAATACAAACTCTAAAAGCCTGTATTTGTATGAACATGAAGTATAAACATGATTGATAAATCATGTACTTCAGTGGAAAGATTTAACATAATCACCTTAGTTCTTAGGTCCAAATTTGAACATCAGCTGAACCATTATGATTCCTTTCAGTTTCTTGATGCCCACAGACCCAAAGGAAATCAGGAATCAGCTGTATGAAAGAAATAGCTACATAAGAAACTTTGAAAAGTAGGTCACCATGCACAGAGATGAATATCAACTGTTAGGTATCTTTTCCTTTGGTGAAATAATGACTACTTTTTGGTTTATTTCTCCAAACAATTGAAATCAAGAGAATGGAATTATACTTCTTTACTTATTTATTGACCCACTTTTTTTAAAACTAATAGAGATTCCTCTTAAGTTTTAAATCATTAATGAGGTTCCTATTTTTAAAGCTAAAAAACAAATACCTTTTTACTCATGAAGCATATAAAAGGCTAACTAAGAACAATTAATTATAAAATAAAGACTGGCCAGAAAGTTTGTCTAACAACTTTTCACTGGAAAATTACATTTTCTTAAGATTACATGTTTTGCAGAACATATTGACATTGATGATACTTTCATTATTAGTAGTACTTACTGAACAGTTCTGATACCTTTAATAAATAGTTTCAACAGTTTTTCTTTTTGCTATAGCAAACCATTATTTTGACTCTGATTTGGGTTTAATTTTGTTTTAAATGTTAATGTAATTTTATATTTATGTATATTTATAGGTTACAAATAGATTTTTTAAAATATATTTTCAGAAGAAAACTATTAAGCTTTTGAATGCTTAAAAAACGTTAGGGAATGCTAACCTTTGATCTAATTGCTTCCAATCTAAATACCTCTGATCTACAAGGAAAGCAAAACATCAAAATTCCAGTATTTCTCATGGAGTGAGAAATTTCTTCTAGTCTAAGGGGGAAACAAAATATATCAGGAATATTGAAAGGTAAGACAGGCTGTGAAGAGGTTATACATTGAGTGATTCCTCTATGTCCACTTGTGTAAGCATTAAAATTAGCACCCCTCTACTTCTTCCCTGACTTTTCCTGGGCTAAAGCTGAAGGCTTCTTATAGGAGGTCATAACTTAGTAGTGAAGGATGAAACCACTGGTTACTAAAACAGTAGAGCATTGTGATAAATTCCTTTTCATCTGACTGAAGCCTGAGGCTAGGAAACTTAAACTTCAGACTTAAAGTGAGAATACTTTGATGAAATAACAAATACATTAACTATAGAGAAATTCTAATAGTTATAAAAAATATTCTTAGGAGCATGATTGTCTCAAGTATGTGTGAATGAAATCTCCTTTTCCCGTTCTGTAGGTTTCTAGAGTGCAACAATATGAGCTTTCTTCTTCTGTGTCACTAATCAGAAAATCCTTTGTAGATACTGCAATATTTGCAGTTTTGTACTTGCATTTATATTTGAGCTTTCTGGTAAAAATCAGCATAATAGCGCCAGTTCCAGTGAAGTCTAACAAGCTATTTCTGTTCAGCTCTACTGTTAGGTAGTTTTACCACAGTAGCCATTAGCTGCCCTAAAATAGCAACCTATCTCTAATGCCAATCTTTTACTATTTTCATCCTTTTTAGAACAGGACTGTAATGATTACACTTAATTCTCAGGTGTACGCCTTTAGGATACATGTTGTTCCAAACAGCTGTTAAGAACATGTCTTCAGTTGCTGAAGATTATTTTTAAAGCATTGGTCTTGTTCTCTTGAGGTCAGGCTTCTCTGCCCGAAATAATTGGTATCAGGAAAATCTCCACATCTTACTTTATCTCATACGGGACCGGTATGGCTTCCAGTTACATTTTAAATTGTTCTCTAACACACAATTTACCCACTGAGCAAATAAACCCCTTGTCTGATGTAGGGTCTTTAGGCAGGGATTACTTTTATTTCACTGAAAGCTAAGGCCTCTGTTTTCTAAAATTTACTTTCCTTCTCCTGTAGCTTTTCAATTAGTTCAACTTAGTGAGACTACGCTAGCTGCATTTTGTTTAGCAAATAAAGCAAATGTTCAAATGCCCATTTCAATTATTTTAAAATCCTCTGTTATATTTCTTTGAACCCTTTACCACATGTATTGAAGGTGAAATTTCCTCATAGTCATTACTGGTACAGTCACATGCGCACTGGGCAGTTTAGTGGGTATATCTTTAGTATTCTTCACTTTTCTAGCTAGAAACTCTAGTGATAAGCCATAAATGTTTTGTTGTTTTTTTTTGTTGGTTTTTTTTTTTTTTCTCTATTGAAGATTTATTAACACTGTGGAAGAATCTGTCATTCACGTTAAGAGCTACACATATCTGTAATGATAAAACCTGCTTCTCTAAAATGTATGCTTTTGGTTGTTTCCCTGAAGGCAGCTTGAAGTTTGTAAGGTTTCTACATAACATTTTTTAATAGGAATGAACAGCTGTTATTTTTCAAGACTTTTGAGATCTCCATATGCAAAATTATGCATGAAAAATGGAATGGTATCCTTTTTTAAGTTAAACAGAATGTGTGTATTCCACATATTAAATACCGGAATAAAGGTGGGAATATAGCTAGCGTTGTTTCTGCGGAAAAGGCAAGTCACGCTAGAAAGCATTGTGGGCTTATTGAAGCTCAAGGCAATGAAATCACGTATAGTAACATTACTCGAAGAGAAGAGTGAATCAAACTGTATTAAGAACTGAATCATTAAAATATAATTTATGTTTGTTTTCTTCTTCCTTTCTTTTTGCCACATGTAGATAACTCAGGATCTGTCATGCATTGTACTTCAGCGTTTCATTTTACTCTTTTTCCTTCTAATATGTAAGTTCCTGAGGCACGGTTTGTTTCAGCTATCCATCCTCTTTGCCCATACCATGTGTCTTGGTTCTCTGTCCTCCTTCCACCTACACAGTGCTGTCTTAAGCAGATTGTGGCATCTCTCCCAGTAGATAACCTCTTTGTGTGAATGGAGGTATTGTCACCGTTTATTGACATGGTCTGATAAGTCATGATAAATACATCTTGCTCGCTGCTACATCTATGGCTTTCTCTTTGGTAGTCTGTTTTTTCTGCTCATTTTGCTTCTGACATGTTCCTGTCAACTGATTGCAAGTATTCAGGTATAAAATGTTATGTCAAGTCTTCATGTTGCAGTCCTGGAAAGTCAGGACTGTTGTGGTGAGCAGAGCCCACCCTAGGCAGGGATCGGTGTGCAGAAGATCTCGCGATGTAACGGAAAGCTTAGACTGCCCACAATTGGCATTGTGGGCATGGCTTGTGACATATAAGCAATTGCAATGACCTAATAAATGCCATTTGCAACATCCTTCATATTGAAAACTGTGTCTGTGATGGCACCCAACGGTAGAGGTTGGGTGGCAGCTGTCCCGGGGATCAGGTGTCAGTAACGACAGAGGACTCCATGACTGAGGAAACATCTACCATCAGTATGGCTTTGCTAATTGTATCCAACAGATTGGGTTGTTGATCTCCAGTCTGTGCACTTATTTACATGTACCTACAGATTTATACTTACTTAGCTCTGCCCATTGTCTTTCAGGGTAGAGCAGAAAAACAGTTGGAGATCACGTCATTCTGTTTTATGCTAGGCATAATTTTGAGGTTATATATGCAGTTTTTAACCAATAAGAAGCTGTGTAACAAAATCTCAGTATTAGATTTTATAACATACAGAGATTGCTGTACCTACATGAAATTCACAGCCAAAGAAACTCGAAATGCCTCAGTCACAGTATAAGGGTTGAGTTTTCCAATAACGTTAAGAGAAGCTGGCTTCCTTGGAGATCACTAAAGCTTCCGTGCCAGTCTTCATATGTTGTATTTCTCTAGTAGAAAGTGACACAATGCAGCAGCTCCAATGATCCTTGTAATGGTTTGAAAACAAACCAGTGAGAGACTCCAAGTCAGAAATACAATTTAATAAGAAAAAAAAAATAAAAGCAATAATACAAAGGAAAACCACAGACAGAGTCAGAATACAACCTGATACTCTGTAGTTAGGGTGGTGGTAGCAGTCCAGATGAAACAGTGGTCTTGTAGAAAAGATCTGGTAGCTCTTGTCCTCTGGAAATCCAGTGGGTAAGGCCCCCTGTGCTGTACTGAACCCCAGTTTATATCCAGGTGGGAGCACTTGGCTCCTCCCCCTGGGTGGAGCATCTCACAATGGGTTGATGTCAGTCTATGAGTCATGCAGTGGGTCCTTGATGGTCCATTAAACAGAAATAGCTCCTGGGAGGAGCTCTGTATGAGTCATGGGGCGAGGCATGGATGGGCCCATTAACAGGGAGGACTCCTCCTGCTGGGTGGGAAGGTGTTAACATCTCCCCTGACCTTGAACCTCTTTCCTTATCTGTTATAGCCTGGGGTGTGAGGTCTGTCCTGGGCAGCTGCTACCCATGATTTTCTTAACAGCCCATGAGCACTGACATAGAGAGTATAGAATACACAGTTTTGGTTCTACCCACATGAGAATACACTGGTCCCAGCCCCTGTAACTATGACAATCCTACAACCAAGTATGACAACAATTCACCCTTTGGAAAGGTCTAGAAAAACACAGATTTGCTTTTATCTTGTGTTAGTACATAAGAGATTCTGGTAAGTTTTGGGTTATTTGTGAAACAACAAGTGCAGTTGAAAGGAGCCTAGCAGTCAGAAATTTTACAGTTAGATATCAGATGTTGTCTTCATCTAACCTGGTGTCTTTTTGATCTCTATCCCTGACATCTACTTGAATGGATTTTGTAGTAGTGTAGCAAAATGAAGTAGCTCTTACTTGCTTCTAAGAGCAAGATATGGATTTATCTTTTTGCTTTCCTGAAATAACATTGAAATATTCCCTGTGCAACATGGACTTTTCTAATACTTTTTTTTTTTTTTTTTAACAGAAATAAATTATGATTGCAAAGACCAGCCATCTGTATATACATATTTACTGAAAGAAACATCTCTGCCTAAACAAACAACAGTAAGAACATTTATTTTTGTAAAGAACTATTGGAGTATAAAGTATATGTCCCTTAATACATATGGTAGTGCACATTTGGTAACCTTGAAAAGTGAATCTATTCTGCTTGAGATACTGCTAATGTGTTAAGATGGTTGCAGCAATTAGAAATACAGATGTGTTTGTTGTACAAATGGCAAGGGCTTGTGTGAATTCACTTTGCAATAAGTTGCTGTCTTTCATTAATATGTATGTAGCAAAAAAGAACTCTAGGTAGGACTTCTACCTGTACAGAGATGGCACAGCATCATTTTATTTGCATTGCTTTATGCTATTCCCCTTTGAAAATTATCCTTCAAATAAAGGGGGATATTGTCTTAGCTGCCAGAATTCTTTTTCAGTTGCTTCAAGAAGAAAAAGAGTTGTCCTCGTGTAGTGTCTTTTCTTCAAAAAGAGAACAAAGTATGAATTAAAAACAATATGTGAAGTAATTCAAGCCTTCAAACTATAAAAAAAAAGGTATATATCTTCTTGCACTTGTAAGAGGGAGCCATCATTTTATAATTCTGCACATCATATCATCATTTTCTATAATATCCCATAATGACCAGCTGGCACACTGAAATAATGAAATGTTGACTCTGCTGAATATTTAAAGAGAGTTATTTTTATGATGGGTTATGAAGGCTATTGTTCACACAGAAGCTCTTCCTACTGAAAAGAAGATGCAAATACTTGTTACTTTTTTATATCCTGGTTTAGGAAGATAAAATTAAAAGGACAACTTTGTTGTCAGACCAGAAAGCTTCTGAGACATTCAAAAACAGCAACAAAAAATTAATTGAATAAGGTCTTGAATTTATCTTAACAAGACACCCATGATTGGTCCATTTTATTATGTGAAATATAAATTTTGTCTGCACAAAGCACATGATTTTTTCCTGACAAGAAGTCAAATACAGCAGAAGATTAGATACTGATATTTTCCTCCAAAAAAAAAAAAACATATATTTAAAGTGTAGCTACTATCAACTGTTAATAAATATTTACAGGAATGAACACTTTAAAGTGAGGCTTAGAATAAAATAGTAGTGCTTGTTTTTCTTAAATGAATTACATGATAACTTATTCCATTAAGACAAAGAATAACCCAAAGCATGTTCTTGTTTACTTTTACAGTCAAAAAGCATAACCTTCTTTTGCCTCTCTCTCCACAGTATGTGGATCAAATAAAATTATGCATGTATTTCAGAACTCCTAATCTTTAAATCCTTGTTCATGCATGTAAAGAGTCATGGGAAGCTATGTATTTATTGGCATGGAATGCATAAATTAGTAGTTACCACCAAAAATGTAAAATGGTTGAGGCTTCTAGGACAAAACAGATGTTTGGTTTTTTTAACTAAACTGCTGGTGTTGTGAAAGTGGCCTCACCAAGAATTTTGAACATCACATCTACAACAATACTACAACTTTGCAGAAGATACCACAAAATACAAACAAACCTACAAATTATGCCATGATCACAGAAGAATCAAGTATGCCTCATTCTCTCATACTTTCTGAACACATCAGGTCTTTTTACATGTAAATTCTTTGGATTGTGTTTTTTGGTAAAGTTAGAAAATGAAGTTGAACTTCTCTAGTAATTTCTGCTCTCATGGTGTCCAGTACTGTAACTCCTCTTTCTTGTGCTCTGGACCATCTGCTGTCTGACAAGTAATTGATTTGTTTCTGTACAGAGAGAACAACTAAGACAGAAAAGAAAGAGCACAAGGTGGGAGAGGAGGGATGTGGGGACAGAACTAGCAGTGCAGTTAGGATGAAGAGATAGGGAAGAGTGGAGGGTTTGTGGGAGGAGACAGTGGGAAATTAGCTCAGTGGAGAATTTTGGGGATTGAAACAGCTGTGCAATGCCAAGAATGGTTCCTGGGTAGGTCTGTTGGACTGGATGAGCAAAAACATGACTGGAATTAAGAATAAGGGGTTGGAATTGACACTGACTGGGTGAACGGGACTAGGTTTGACAGAGAAGAGAACAAGGCAGAGAGTTTGTGCCTGGAGACTGTGCAGTGCCAGAACTTATTTGGAAGCCCAGGTCTATAAATCTTAAAAAATAGCCTTATGCTGAGCAATCTTGATGCTGTGGAGGTTTCCATCAACAGCAGAGCTATGTGAGCCCAATTTTTTTTACAGACTTACAGCTGCTACCTGCTATATCCATCTCTACCATCCTTCTTTTTGACTGGCACAGTCCCTAAACTCCAGCACAATGCTACCTGCTTCCCTCCAAGTTTTATTCCTGTTTGGCTGGACAATGGCAACTGTGTTATGGCTGATTTAGAACTGTATATGTGTAAATGGGCCAGTTGGCTAATATCTCTTGAACAGGCTAATATAAGGTGTTTTTTTTAACATAACTGTACTGCCACCAGGGTTCAGGAGAACTGTAGCTATCAAAAATCACCAAGATTTCTGCTTTTTAAAATTCAGTTGAAGTTAGTCAATACCTTCATAAGGGCCTGGAAGGGGGACTAGACAGTTTCCTGTAGCTATTACAAAGGTTTGATTTCTAAAAGACACTAGTTATGAAGCAGGAAATAGTATATAATTAGTAAACAAAACTATATTATTATGTATATCATATTGTCATCGAATATCACAGTAACAGCCTTAATTTTGCCATTTCATAACCTCTGTATACTTGATTTGTCGTCCTGTACAATATTTTTTTAGCACATGTTTTGGCCATGATTTCTTTTAAATTTTGCTTTTGAAATTGTTGAATGTGGTCAATCCCAGTCTTCTCTCCTTACTTTCCACATCCCCTTCTCAAGATACAAAAGAGCAAACCCTGGGACTGCACTATGATAAAACCTATATGAACATATAACAACTTTATTTCCAGACATCTAATGGACTTTGTAAATTAAGTTTTGCTTGGCATAATTTTTGACGTGATCGAGGTAATCATGCTTCACCATTTTAATTGCAATGTTGTTTTGTCTCTTTCTCTGATGTCAAGAATAAATCCCTTCTTCAATGGCTATTTTATTTCTTTTGGAGCTCTTGTCCTCAATAATTATACTTTTTGAGACAGTGTCGTGTGAGCCACAGTATATGGTGAACTCATGGTATTTAGAGTTTAATGTCTGCAGTTCACAACCACTCCAGGGAATTCCTCAGAACAACCAGTTCCTGCTTCAGCAAACTAAAACTCGGAAATCTGCAGCAAACTGCTGCTGCTAAAGTGGCTGATGGCCATAAGAATTAAAGTATGGTCTACTGAGAGCAGCAGGCACCATCTCCATTAGCCTGCTAGAAAAGTATTTCATAAACATATAGCATTTTGTAGTCGATGGAATCTTCACAAAACTACTGGTGATGTTAGCACAGATTGCTGTAAAATTTCATTAGCTCAATGGTGATGACTGGATTTTTTTTTTTTTTTCCCATTGTAAATGTGTTTTTCTTCTACTTTCTGCTTGATATGAAAATGAATAAATGTGTGCACACAGTGTTTATTGCCTGAAATTAGCAGGACACCATGCTTTCTCTCTCCATTACCATACTGAGTGCTCGTAACTTTCTAGCACCAAGAACACATAAGGTGTAATTTATAAAAACAAGAACCCAAATGGAAATATTTCAACTATTCCAGCTTCTGTGTCCTTGGCGTGGCACACAAGATTATAAATGATGTTAAGAAGGGTAATGGTGACTAAAATCCCAAGTGTTATTGGAAAACAAAATATGAATGTAAACTTCAGAGCATTATATGTAAGTCTTACAAGGACATTGCTAAATAGTTAACGTAGTCTTCAATAACTGACAATGATCCTGTGCTTACTCTTCTAAAAATAGAGGTGAGTACATCTTTCAGGCAATTAATTCCAAGGCAGTGCCTTAAGTATATGATTGCTTGAAAAAGCTTTCAGTACTGCTAAGCACTCAAAAAATAGAGTGTGTTATATCGTGTGTGCAAAAACTCTCAGACATTTCACATATAACTTGGCAACCTGAGTCTTACAGCGTAGGCTTATTGAGTCTATACTGCTCAGTTTTCCTGCAGTGACATAGACAGAAGATGGCACTGTTTATTCATTCGTCTAATAAAGGAGAGCTACTTTCAAGGAAAAATAAATGTTAGTATACAGGGAAAACAGGAAAGAAAATGGAGGTGATAGAATTTTTTGAGAAATAGATACTTTCTGCTGAGTCAGGACATATGCCTGTGAAAGCTGAAGTGTTGACAAGGCTCAGACAGGAGCTATCTTTTGTCATGATAGCTGTACAGAGTTCAAATCATCTGTGAAATGGGAGCCTAAAATACAACATACTGAGATCGAGTATCAGAAGAGGAAAGGGTTAGTATTAGAGTTGTTTATAAGAACCTAACTATACAAAAGGTGCAGTTGTTAATTGACTCATTAATGCAGGGTATCATCTAAGACATATTTTGAGGGGAACAAAGTGACTGTACCTTCACTGGGGAAACACCTATCTTGTGAGCACCCACTTAATTTCATCTTTTTAAGTCCTATTTGTAATTGAAATTTGTATACTCAGTAAGCTGCTTTATCTGCAAAACATCTGATGGTTGGAAAGAAATAAAAAGTATTAATCTAAACAGGAGTTATATTAATATTGTAGTGTAAAAAGGCAATCATTAATTTATTGCTACATTCAGTTAATGAAAATTACTTGTCATCTAGTCTGAAAGTTTGAGTAAACAGTAGACTTTTCATGGATAAGTCTACATTGTTACATTTAAATGATCAGCTTTAACTTCAGATAAACTGTCAGAGCTACTCACCAGGACTTCTCACTTGTGCACTCCTTGTTATGGCAGTTGCATTCAGATTAGCTCCAGCACTTCACAGGTGGCTGATGGTAAAGGAAAGAAGATTGTCCTTGGGAAAGTAAGAGTTTTAGCTCACATTTGTGAAGTTTTATTGTTAATATTTTTTGTGCTTATTTATTTATTTTCTTGTTATAAATTCTAAGCCTTGAGGATTGGCTCTTTTGAATACTACTATGATTTTCTACTCGGTTGTTTCACTTATCAAATATCTTTTCTTGTGTGACTAGAGCTTTTGATCCAAACAAGGCAAAGTAGGATTTGGCCCAGCATGAAAATAAGCTTCAGGATATGAATAATACCAGTAAGCAGGATTTTTCTTCTGGGAAGGCTATAAATTATTTTTTTTTCAGACAAACACAAGAAGAACAGCTCTACAAAAGTAATGCTATAAAAATGTTTGCCAAGCTAAATGGGGTTCTATGCTGTTTTGGTTAATACTTAGTATCTTGTTTTGCTTTGAAGGGTTTTTAATTGTTCATTAGAAGAGCAGCACTAGCAGTTTATGATAGTCTTTGAAAATTCTTGTAATTCGCTCCCTTTTCAGTCTGTGGTAAATCTGAGATACTTTACATTACTGAAGAGGTAATTGGAACTGCACAATATTTTATTCCCTGGTTTTTGGATGCCACTGAAAAAATTAGTTCAGATTTTGTGCAGCATGTGTGATTTCTGAATTAAATATGGGTTTTGATGTACTTACGTTCCAAGGATCCCAAAATAACATTCTAAACTATGTTGACTTGCCTTTTTACAGTTATGCTTCATTTTTGCTCAGTAGAACTCTTCTCATCCATAAAAGTGGTGTTACTTATAAAAGGTGTTATGTAAAGAAAATAATTTATGGGAAACCAAACAAGCAAAAACTAGCTTTGGAAATGCAAGCTGAGAAAGATGTTCATGTTAGGAGTATTACTCATAAATCTGTATGGCAGAAGAGAGCTTTAACCTCGTAAAAAATAGCTGTTTATACTTGAAAGTCTTTTTGCTTTGTGTTTAATTATAACCTTAGGTCTGTATTTTATATTTCTAAACTTTGGAAGAAATTGTGTATCAAGCAGGTCAGCTTTGCTTTTACTGGTAATCTTTCAAAAAGATAGGTGGTTGAATCTTAGGTAAGAAGACTGCAGTATGCATTACTATATTACATAGACCTTGTATTTTGTAATTTGAAATCAGTATTGTAAAAGCAGGATTTTGAAGGAATATTAGACATACAAACATCAGTTTCTTTTGAAATTATAGAGCCCAGCCACTGTCCCAAAATGGTAATGTGCTACTTAGCCTAATTTATGCCATATTCTGTTGGAAAAAAATTACTTATCTTCCATTTTCTTCTCTTCTCTGATCATTAGAAAATTGAACTTTGAAAGTCATGACCTATTTTGATGGAGCTGATTGCTTGGCGCAGAACTGGAATAAGCTGTATTGTATGCTTGTGAGATATGCTACTTGGGAATGTAATAAATATGCGAATCAATGTACTTTATGGATTGCCTGTCTTATTTCAGAACATATTACAATGTTCTCCTTGTAACAAAAGGCTATTAGTTTAAGTGAAATGACTCAAGTCAGTCCAGCATGCTGGGCACCAACACCTTTTTTCTACAAAAAGTACAAAGGAAGTTCCTCCATTTGCCTGTACTCCACTATTACCATGTTATGGCTAATTACTAGGACTTTGATAAGAAACCTCTAGAAGTAAATGAATGACCTGTTTCTACTTAAGTCCAAGACCTTTTTGCCATACCAGGATCACATAATTTTTTGATTCTTGCCACCTTTATCCTTGCAAAGCGTGTTTGCCAGTGGTTCACATTTACATTTGAATGCACGGGCTAAGACCTAGAGCTAGCCTGGCTTGGCCTTGCCTGGTTCCAAACTCTTGAGTTGCAACACATGTCAATGTACAGGTCCTAATGGAAATATTCCCTTTAGAGGTACATTCTTCTTTTCCCTTTGTTGCATAACGGATGTCTTGGTTAATCTGGACTCTTGCAGTATGTTTACTCTGGCAGAAGTTGCCTTTGTGTTACTCCTTGTAGGTTTGGAAGGTCCTGGTCCTATCAGAGTAGAAGGTTCCATTCTGAAACATGACAAAACCAGTGCCAAACTTGCCTGAAGCTCCTGTAGGGATCTGAGCATCTCTCAGCACCAGTTTGTAGTTTTTCTCACCTCTTAGTTAATTTGGGGCTTAGAAGAACTATGGCATTCAGAATTTTTGCTGTTTGAGCTGTCTGAATATCCAGTATTGTGTATCCAGGCCAGTTGGGATTATTTGCTCATATCTATTAGGAAGGTGAGAAACCTGTCAAAATGAGATCTAAAGATGCATTTTATTTAAAATGTACTAACTGAAAACTTGGTGATGATCTTGATGAATGCAGTGTAAACTTCAAAGCCCTCCTGTATTATCATTTACCCTATGTAATTGCAGTGTTTGTTTCTACTGCACCTTTACACTCTGATGCACAACAAAATTAATTTCCTGGTGACAAAGGAAATCTTGGCCCTCAGCTTGCTTAAAGATGTTATGCCTCTGAACACTGCAGGAGTTTCAGCAGAGGGGCTGAGAACTGCTGTGAATGGACTATTTAACCTGCGAACTTGCACAAAATAATGTTGACCTCCAGTTGCCCAAGCAATATGTTTACTAAAGAAATAAATTGGAAGGAATGCATTTTTCTTCCAGGGTTAGGTCAGTGTGCAATTCCAGGTGAAAAATTATACTTGTTAGGCTTTTTCCCTACAGAAAAAAATCCAAAGTCATGATGTAGCCACATGGAGTTCTTGTACATAGCATTCATTCAGTAATTGCATCAAAGACAGTGTCTAATGACCATCTCTCTAGTTTTGTTGTGTAATGCCTTTTTAAATAAAACAAATAAAAAGCAAATAGTGTGGTAAAAGAAACTTATCCAAGCCTGTACAGTAGAATGTGTAATGAAAGCACAATAAGTAATCTCAATTCTAGAAAGAATGAAATGGGGGTTGCAGGGGATGGGATTCCAACTACCTTGTTGCAAAAGTGATTCAAAATGCTCTAGCTTGCAATGACTATCATATATATATATGCATATATATATATATATATATATATGAGTGTATCTATGTGTGTATATATCTATATATCTATATTCAGATTTACAGGCACAGCTGTGTGGTCCTTTCTTTCACCTTAGGCAAGCCTAGTAATGTCAGTGAATTAAGGGACTTGAAAATGGAGCTGAGTTTGCACCTGACTGACTAACCTGATTTGTACTTTAGGGACTCTAATTACTACAAGCTTATTTGAACTCCATTTCTAAACAAGTTATTAGGCAGATATATCAGTTTTGAAATAATACACAATCCCCCCTTGTTACTTGTTCCTCAATACATGCAATCTTTCAGAATTACACTTTAAAGGAAAATAACAACGTCCCTGCCAACTCTGACTGTAAATTCACATCACATTAAAAGTAGGATAAAAGATTAGAGTACTAAAAAAACTTACAGGCTGAACAAACCCGTATAGTCTTTAAATTTAAAAAGAAATCTCTTTTTCTTGTTTACTTGCTTCAAAGATGAAAGCTTCTGTGTTAGGATTAAGAAAGTCCTACATTTAAAAAAAGAAAAAAAAAAAAAGAACTGGAGCTGACTCTTTTATGTGGAAAACTAAGACAGGTAGCCAAATAATTCAAGTAAAAGGAAGAAGATGAATTCTGCATGTGACAGGCAATAGGCTTGTACATCTTGCATAGAATTCAGTACAGTAACCAGAAGCTAGACATGATAATGGGAAGGGGTTATACAGTACCACTACAAAGACTAGATTTCTCATTTTAAAGCTTTTATTACAAAGAGTGCTGTCCTTTTACAGAGCTGATCAATAACACAATAACACATCCTACATTTTCCTGTAAAAGAAGCAGATTAACTTTCTGTCTTGTGGCCTCCCTGTATTGGTGAAAATGTCTGAGAAATTACACAAGGTCCATTATTCGGAACATCCACTGGGACACCAGTAGCAAAGCTGAATTAATAATGAATAATATTGTAACATTTACAATTAGGAAGCAGAAATTATGTCATGTAGCCAAGAGACTACACATCTCCTATGAAAACTCATTCTGTGTATGTTTTGTGTAGCTGCACAAAATAAAGTTTAAGGGCAGGATTTTTTCCTGGCACCTTCTGTTTCAAGTCAGAACCAGGACTTGTTTTCTTTGGCCTTGTTACATATAATTGTCAGAATGAGTAGATTCTTCTCAAGATTTTGGGTTTTCTTTTTATCTCGTGTCGTTTTATAAAGGAGCTAGCACATCATCATGCCATAACTTGAAAGACAAAGCCCTCTAAAATTTGCTCTTTGAGAATTCACCTACAGTTAAGGCTTACTGTACTCTCCAGTCCAGACGTTCAGAGCCTCTTTGTGTATTCTGTGCAAAATAAATAATATTTTAGTTTGAAGGAACCAAAGGTGAGACTAAGTGATGTTCAGTAGCAAAATCCATGATGATGCCTCTCTGAAAACAGGCAAAGCTTTGTCTGTATATTATCCTAACCCATGATAAAGGATAATCAAAGTGGCAACAGAAGCAAAACTTCTCAGAGCAAAAAGAGGACACTACTAATTTCAGTACAACCTCTTTCTATGGAACATTCTATTTTGTATATAACCATGCCATAAATCATAATTAGTATTATGCAAAATTTTCCTTCACAGTTAGTATATGGACTAAATATCAGAAGCTTATTACTTTATTAGAAAACTAGTATGACCTTTGAAAATAGAATATGGTATTTGATGCAAAACTAATGATGAATATTCACTGGTAATCTGATTTATTTTTTTTCCATTTCTCTTTTCATACACTGGCTTCAACAGTAGATCAGCAGCTACTTCTTATTCATCTGAAGGTGATGAAAGAATGAAACATAGCACAGGTCAGTAAAGCTAATATAGGATTTGATCAAATGAATGTTCAACATATTTATCAGTGACCTAGAAGAAGGGATGGAGTGTACCCTCAGCAAGTTTTCTGATGATGAAAAACCAGGGGAAGTGGCTGACACACCAAAAGGTCATATTGCCATTCAGTGAGACAGCAAAGCTGGAGAGTTTGACAGAGGGAAACCTAATGAAGTTCAACAAGGCCAAGTATAGAGTCCTGCACACAGGAAGGAATAACCCTGTGCATCAGTACAGGTTAGGGGCTGATCTGCTAGATAGCAGCTCCACAGAGAAGGATCTGAGAGTCCTGGTGGACAACGAGTTAACCTTGAGCCAGAAGTGTGCTTTTGTAGCCAAGAAGACCAATAGTATTTTGGGGTACATTAAGAAGAGTGTGACCAAAGGCTTGAGAGAGGTTCTCTTCCCCCTTCCTGCCCTGGTGAGGCCACATCTAAAGTAGTATGTTCAGTTCTGGGCTCTCCAGTTCAAGAGAGACAGAGAACTACTGGACAGAGTCCAGTGGAGGACTACAAAGATGATGAGGGGACTGGAACATCTCTCTTACAAGAAAAGGCTGAGAGATCTTGGTCTGCTTAGCTTGGAGAAGACTGAGAGGAAATCTTATCAATGATATCAAATATCTAAAGGTCAGGAGTCAAGAGGATGGGGCCAGTATATTCTCAGTGGTGTCCAGTGGTAGAAGAAGGGGCAACAGGCACACACTGGAACACATCAGGTTCCATCTGAACAGGAAAAAAAACTTTTTTGAGGGTGAAGAAGCAGTGGAACAGGCTGCCCAGAGAGGCTGTGGAGTCTCTTTCTCTGGAGATATTCAAAACCCACGTGAATGCATTCCTGGATCTAGGCAAACCTGCTCTAGAAGGAGAGTTGGACTGGATGACCTCCAGAGGTCTCTTCCGACTGCTATGATTCTGTGAATGGGAAATCTGATTTGCAATGTGGTCCTGAGACAGTATTTTGTTTTTTTCATATCAATATCACTACTGATTTCAAGTTGTTTTGCATTGTGATTGCCCGGGTAGGCAACAGCTCCACAGAAGATGGCTGCCAAGGTCCTGGTGGACAGCAAACTTCAGAGAGCCCTTTAGATGAAGGTCAGCTTTAGCAGAAGCATAGGCAGTGGATCAAGGGAAGTGACTTCCCTTCACTCAACAACTGCGAGGCTTCACCTGAAGGAGTATGTTCCATCTGGAGCCCCACGGTTTGCGAGGTGGTGACAGGGAGAGGGTTGCTAAATTATTTGAGGTATACTTCCTGTAAGGAGAGACTGAGGAAATTTTGGGAAACCTTATTGTGTACTTTCAGTACAAGGACTGTAAGAAAGGACTTTGTACTTCAGTACAAAGAGGGACTATGAGAAAGATAGGAACAGTCTTTTTATCAGGGCCTGTTCTGAGAGGACAAGGGATAATGGTTTCAAACACGAAAAGAGTAGATTTAGACTAGATATGAGGAAGAAATTTGTTACAATGAGGGTGCTGAAACACTAGAAAGGGTTGCCTAAAAAGGTGGTTTATGCCCTATCCCTGGAAACATTCAAGGTGAGGTTGGATGGGCCTCTGAGCAACCTGATCTAGCTAAAGATGTCCCATCTCACTGCAGGGGAGTGGACTAGCTGACCTTTAAAAATTCTTTCCAACAGAAACCATTCTATGATTTCATAATTGTATGAACTGGATTTGCTTAACCTGCAAAGAAGCCTAAAGGGTTGTGTCTTGCCAATTACTAGGCCCACCATGAATGACACAGCCAGCAGGAAGACAAACCAGTAAATTGACTGTATTGAATATAGAATGGTTCACATGCAATCTACATCGCCCCCAGTGATCCCACCAACGATATCACCTGACCGAAAATAGGCAGAACAAATAAGGATTGAGGCTTCCCATAGATGGAATGGGAAACAGCCAGGTCAACAGCTTAATCACATAGCATAAAGGTAGACACATGGCCAGCTCTCACCCTCCTAGCCCATGTTTACAAAGGCCCAAGCTGACCAGGGCCCAGTTCCAGGAGTGTCAGGAGGTCCTTCCCCAACCAGGAAACTCTATGAAGTGCACTTCACAGGCAGACACTCCTGACTCCCTGCAAGTGGTCCCAGCTTTTATCTCCAAGCAGACACCTGACCTTTGTCAACTCAGTGAGGGACCCCTGGGGCTCATTTCCCTTCTGGCTCTCCCTGCAGGGCCGGCCGCACCCTGGGGGGAAGCTGTAAGGCAAACTCACCACCTCTTCATGAAGGGCTGTGGGAATCACCCATATGTCAACCTTAATTTGGGGCTCGGGGTTCAAACCCCAGCATTTCAGGGTCTTACTATAATTATTGTCAACTGTTAATGGGTACTACAGCGGAGATGGCACCCGACTTCTTAGTCTGGTGAACAATAAAAAGAAAAAAAGACGGTGGTCAAGGATCACAACAGAGGAAAAACTGCTAGAAAACAAGGAGAAATTCTTCACAACAAAAGCATCTAAGCATTGGAAGTGATTGTGGGGGGGGAGATGAACAATCTCTGTCTTTGGCAATACTCAGAACTTGTCTGGACTAAGATCTGAAGGCTCTTGCTCAAACTCAGAAGTCTGCCATGCTCTGAGCGGGAAGTTAAATTGGGTGACCTACAGAATATGTCTCCCAACTCAAGTTTTCTAGGATCCTTTGATCCTCCACACACTTGTTGTTGACTGTAGAAAATGATACTGTCTGGCATATACACAGCAAAGCTTTACTCAGTCTAGCTGTGTTGTGAGTCTTTGCCAGGCAAATTTGGGTGTCACCTGTAAAACTTGGTGTTAGGTAGTATTTCTAGATAATTTCTGGTGCTGAGCAGAGGGCATATTTTAGATATATATAATGGCTAAGAAGCAGGGGTGTTTGCTGAATCTATAGGAACCACCGTCCCCCATGAATTAATGGCATGATCAGTTTGTGAGAAGTCCTCCAAACAGGACTTGAGCATACCTGTAAATTCCTCACTATGTGTTATATATGATCACAGCTTTAGAATTTGGCCTTGATGCTGTAGTACAGAAAGCTGCATATCTCAATTCTGTTTATGTTTATACGTACATGCATCTGGCACTGCTGAGGTTTAATGACGATTCCTTCCTGCTAATGGATAAATATTAGTTGCCCAAATGAATATTGTTGGAAGAATAATCTATTTCAGAATAGACTAAGTGATTTTGAGATGATGTTGAATTGTATCTAGACTCTATTAAAAGTAAGTACAGTAACTCTTCACTCAGAAGACAATTTACTAAGCTTTCTTTCCTCCTTTTTTAGAACAGAGTGTTTATGTGATAGTAGGTAAAAGAATGAGGTTATTCAAGTCAAGAAAATCAACATTTTTAAAATAGTTTCTGTGATTTTTTTTAAAAATAATGGAAAATAAGAAATTGGGTTTATCTTCTCAGTGTGTGATCTTGAGCAAGTAATTTTCTCTCTCCATCAGTGCGTACAGAGAAAATATTTATATGTAGTTTTATTTCATAATATCCTTTATGGATTAGAAAGATTTCTGTGCATGAGTTAAATTTTCTAAAAATGACAGTAGAAATTACATTGGCAATACATCCTTTTATGCATTCAGTAGAGTAATTAGTCAAAACTGCACGTGGAATTTAACAGCAGCTCTATCCAGACAGATGTAGTTACCTCTCATTTTGTATTGTAGGGGAGGGAGAAATGTATGCAACCAAAATAAATCCCTGCAAACAGCAAGAGCAGCAACAGAATAAACTGTGGAAAGGTAATTGAGTGCTTCCAAACACTTTAGGATGTGAGAATCTTAAAAGCTAGAAAACAGACATTCCACTCAAATGGTATCTCTCATGCTTGTGTTAAACACCTTAGTACAGAGCTGTAGGTTTTTATTTGCACCACAGGGAATGCCAGTTATGTCATACATGTTGCTGTAAAAATGTGTTAGCATCTAAATAATAGAACAAAAGATCTTTATATTTCCTCCTTTAACAAGATCAGTTTCAATGAAATGAAATTTTAGTCATCCTTTTCCATCCTTCCCTTGCAACATCATTTTGCACTTAGACACAGCATCACAGCGACGTGATCTGTGGTGGTTTTGTGAACTCCAGGACCACGAGTAACTCCTGTGCTGCTGGTTCCAGTAACAACCTCACTCAGCAATCTTGTTAGGATTTGGTAATTAAACTACAATTAAACTGAAATAAATGAAGTTAAGCACACACCTAGCTTTTTTTTGTTTTGTTTTGTTTCTAGGAATATTTTTAATTTATTTTTAACTTTTTAAGAAGTGCTTATGTAATGCTAGCCATCATCCTGCCAGAGAGCTCCTCATACCTGTAAGGTGATAGAAACCAGTTATTTATCAAAGAAGAGAAAGGGTAAAGTTTATTAGGGCCTGGTATCTTGAGCCTTCTTAATGACATTCAGAATATCAATGACGCCAATGATCTTGTTTGTCAGCGAAGTAATTTTGAAAGCTGGACCCTTGGAGATATCACAGTCAAGTTCTCTTTAAAGATAACTAAAGGATCTATAATTTCAAAAGATCTTATTTAATTTTAATAGACAAATTCAATATTTGAGTTGAGATGCAGATTAAAGTCCAAGCTGAAAGTGAAATCTACCTCAAAAAACACTTTAAAAAACATTTGATTACCAATTTGGAGAATAAACCTGGAGACAAAACCAGGTTCAAAGCCAATCAATTACTGGTTTATTTTAGCTGAACAGAATGCCAGTGACTTCTAAATAATCAACCAGGTAAAATGAATATTTGGGTTACATCCAAACTTTAATTCTGGCAGCTTAATTTGAATAAAAGCTTTATGTGACTTTTTAACTTATAGACAATGTGATTTATTTTAATACTTGGACTGTTGCTGTGTACATACCTAAACCCATAGGGTAAATATGAAAGTTAGAAAGGAAAAAAGCAATTTATCTAACCATGTTTTAAAACTACCTTTCACTATCCTATATTATCCCAGTGACAGCTTGAATTTGTCTTAGTTTCTGTCTGGAGCTGAGGTCATGTCCTAACAAGCTTTGCCAGCGCTTGGTTTCTACTTACAGGATGACTACCAGAAAATGTTGCAGAGTAGTTCAGAACAAACTCAGCTTTTCTGCTGCCAGACAAACTCATTACAGCTTTCACCAAACCACCAGCAATGTTCTGTTCATGCTGTTTATTAAAGAGTCCATGCTTCCAAACTCAAAAGAAGTGAATGTAAAACTTTTTAAACCTGATGTTTCTTGAAAGTTTTACCAAAGAAGCTGTGATGCTTGGAGAGGGGATTTAAGCTGCTGAGAAGAGATTGGATATTCTAAGATACTTTTTGTAGATTATATTGATACTGCCCGTTTGCAGACCACAGATTACAAGTCACTATTCTCTAATAAAGATCAAGAATACAGTTGAATTGTATATTTATTTACAGTGATGTAACTCCGTTGCTGTTTGTGAACGTGTGCTATCCATCAGGACGTAGGGTAGTTGGATCTTCTGCTATAAACAAACAGTATCAGACCTTGCAAACCGAAATGTGGATGGATGTTCACAACCTTATTTGAGCTTGCACAGGCTGTCCCCTCTGATCTAACAAGTACATTCGCTCATTGATTTAGGAGCTCAGCAGTTTAAAACAGTTGAGGAAAAGGTATTTGCGCTCACTGATATGTTATATAATGACTGTAAACGCCAAAGTTAGGCTCGTATAGGTTGTATTGAGAACTACAGGATTACTAATGTCCCGTGTAAACTTCATCTGTGGACTGTGTACTACTCGTATTAGTAACAGTTAAAAATAATAGTGATAATAGCAAGAGTATTTGCATGGAAGAACTTACAAGGAAAATTGAGTGCTTATGCTTTCAGATGTTGGCTTGTAGAATAACGTAAAACATAAAATGAGATAATGATTCTTCTCTGTGCATGTATCACTAGTCAAATACCTAGAAGGCTTTTTTTTTTTTTTTTGTAACCTGAGCAACAGTATTGGAAAGAAAACAAGAAACAGGAACTTAAACAGTACTTTCTTTACTTTCTGTTTGAGATTTATGTCCACTAGAGATGTAAGATGTGAAAGATCTTCTCAGTGTTCAGTGAAAGCAATGGATGCAAAACCTCTAACTTCTTCTATGATGCTTCTTTTATTTTTAGGAAAGCTATAAAGTATTTGCAAGAAAAGAAACAAAACCCAGTAGAAACAGTAAAAGGTACCTTCTAGGCTGTTATCTTCCTAACAGAGATCTTTCTCATAAACAACACCTATAACCCATCTATGTTTCCTAAAACTTTATGAGGGTGTCTCAGGAAAGAGTCATAGATCTTCATGCTGTAGGAACGTACTCTGTTCTAAGCATTCAGCAGATTAGTTTGCATTTTTACAGTTGTTATAATTAGCAGCTGTTAACCATTAATTCTAACCAAACTCATTCACAGAAAACTGAAAGTTTCATGACATTTTAAGAACTCAAAAGGTTTTGAAGCATAGTTAGCTCTAAGAAATAGTAGAGATTTTCAATCTTTCTGAAGGATTTAAGACACTGTTGACTGACGGTTTCTTTTTGAAGGTGTAACAGCTGCATTTTCTCTGCATAAATGTTATCTGCATTGTGCAATACTTTACATACAGCAGCAGATTTGTACAAGTTCAGAAAACTTCTTAGCTGTTTGCTGGTATATTAAATCAGTGTGACTCCCTTGGTGTTAGAAGCGGTAGTTCCAAGTACGGAAAGTAAAGCCACAGTTTGCTTTATACTTGGGATTAAATACAGCATGTACCTCTCCAGAAGAGAAAAATAACTTTAAAGACTGTAATCATAACCTTGTTGAAGTGAACAAGAATCAGTATGTAGAGTTCTCTGTTCATCTGTTGCCTAGGCAATGGGTAGGGCTGTTATCCCCTACTGCTGAGCTCAAATGTGGCTTTACTGTGGCTTTGGGACAGTTACTAGCTGGCTGGTCTGGTCTGGGTAGCAAACAACAGTGGCAATTAAGTGAGATTACACAGGCTTCTGGTTGGGTTGCACAAATTTTCTTCCTATAACTTGAGTTGCTAAGTGCAGCCATAGCTTCTTTACTACTACTATTAACGTTGCTAGATACTTACAGAAAGGGAATAATATTACCTCTACTGTCACTTGGATGTAGTAAAATGAGATTTCAAGTCAGATTTAACTAAGAAGGGAGGTAAGTAAAACTTTGCACATACTAGAAGTGACTCGACTGTTTGAAAATGTTAGAGAGGAGTTTTACTGGCCTCTTGGACCAATATTTTCAGAGCCATATATAAGAACCAAAGCCCATGTATTCAAATGTTAATTCAATCACACATCACAGAGATCACACAAATTGAGCATGAAAAGCATCAGAGCAGTTACAAAGATCTGTACCAACTTTCTCTGAGACGGCAACATATTAAATAAATTTAATATCCATGAAAGAACTAAATACCTGTTCAAAAGCTAGACTGTTTTTATACACTAACTTTGATATTAGCCTTGAACAGTTTTAGAACCAGAGCCCATTTTTTCCTTAATAGAAATACTTTTTACCAAAGAACCTTAGGAATCATGGTCTTTCGGGTCATCCGATTGGAGGGGGGGTTTCATCATTGTGCATCTCTTACTAGTTGGGTGGAGGGTGTCCAATACTCTTATTACTGGTTAGCCCAATGATGAAGACATTCGTATATGCAGTGAGGGTGTGGACATCAGAAGGATTTATTCTGATTTTTTCCATTCCTAAGCATTTATGATTCTCTGCTATACTCAGATCAGTAGGTTATTTATTATCTTTACCCAGAAATCAATACTCCTCTTTTCCTCATCCTTCAAGGATTTAATATCCAAGGGTCATCATAGACTCATATTGTTAAAAATACATTGTGATGTGGGGTGGCAAAGTACATTCTCTTTAAAATATAAGCTGTTCAGATGATTTCACATTACTTACAGCATAAAAGCACATGCATGTGCAGTTGCTACATCACTAGTCACTAGTGTAACATATTCCTCTGAATACTTTATAAAATTCTGGATCGCTCAACTTGAGATTTGTTCAGAGGATTAAACCTATTGAATTATTATACCTGTGAGTGCCCTCATCTACGTAGAACTAATGAACTAATTGATGAAAAATGATTTTTTTTTTTTTTTTTCCTTCAACCATCCTGGAAAGCACCTGCCTTCTTATTCTTTTTACGACTTTTATCAGTCAACCAAACAGTCATGACCTTCAGATCAGTAAGGATCACCACTGGTAGTCCTTTCACTAATTGCATAGAGTTTTTTGGAATTAACCCAAATTGCCTAACTGGCAGAGACTTTGTAAAGTCAGAAAGGAGAGGAGTGCGTGGAAATAACTGCAGTGATCCGGCTGCCCGTTCACTATGGAAGTCTCTTCACTAAAGAGAGCTTCCTCTGAAAATGGTGCAGCTTTCATAGAGAATGCATCCTCAGAACTGTTTATACAGAGTTATGCAAACAAGTTCAATTATTGCTAATGAAAGCTGTACTCCCACATGCTGACCTGAAAGATTACTTATTGTATAGTCGATCTGAAAAGACACTGAGGGAGATGAAGTAGAAGTCAAGCAGTGAAGTAAAATTAATTAGGGTACAATAAAGTGTAATATTTACTTTCTCTGATTGATTGAGGTAAAATTATCTAAATGCACTTAATTTGTTGTGAAAGGCCAAGATGCTTACAGGACCATTTGAGATTTAACCATTTCTTTTTAGTCTGGGAACATGTCCATACTGCTCAACATTGCCTATATATTTAACATAGTTAGGTTAGCTGATGAACTTAGCTATAACATTTGTTTCTCTCCTATGTAAAATGTAGATGTCAAAGAAGAAGTAGATGTAAAAGGGGAAGGCATTTCATTTACCATCTTGAAAGAATTTTTAACTGGAGATTAGTTTATATCTTGTCTTTGCATATGTGAACAAAATATGGTAATTCCTTCTTGACTGTTATGGTTTCTTTTACAATGTTTTACAAATCCAAAATTTAGGGAATCATTTCCTCATCTAGTGGAGTCAGTATAACTGCACTGTTTAGGGGGTGAGGTTTGGGGGAGAGTTGTTTTTTTGTTTTCCTATTAGTTAACATTAGATAAGAATCTGTTTCTTCATTCAAACCCTCTACCCACAAATACAGCTTGTAGGAATTTGTTTCTGATCATGTCTCTGTACTTAGGAGATAATGACTTGCTGTTGATCAAAACATTTTTGAAGGATCCTTCAAAGATCTATAGTGCATGCTTTTAATTACTTTATTTACTAGAAAATAATATCATAATGTACAGTGGATGGGTGAAGGGTCTGTCTCAACAATCTTTGAATGATATGTCTTCACATATCTGTAATAATCCCCCATAGAATTAGTAAAATGTTAATATAAATATATGATAGCGTGTGTGTGTACACATACATATATAGATAGATGGCTGTGTTTATTTACAAAATGGGAAAGGAAGAAATCTTGCAAAGCCAGTTTGGGATTTCTTTTGCTCTCTTCCTCCAGAAGAAACTTCCACTTTCCTTGACTCCTGATAAAATGACTAGAGAAATCCTTTTTTGAAGATATAGGTATCCAAAAGTGGTCTTGGTGAGTTATGCTTATCTTGGAGGATTACAGGACACTTTTGATATTTACCCACTGACTCAGTCTGTTAGCAGTTTAGGACTATTAGAATGGTCCTTGGGGATGGAACCATAAAGGAGATTAGAAACAGGAATTTATTGCAAACTTCCTTTTTCCAGTACATTTTTGATGTGATCAGTTTCTGCTGTAATGAAATTAAACACCACTAGATATTTTGTCAGCTGACAGTTCTTCTATCAGGAATATTTGCTGTCCAAGCATATGGCATAATGGAGATGCCACGGTTTGGGGTCAGGCCTGCCCCCAGAACTGTAACAGATGCTCTCTGTTAACCCCCTCCCCCACCTCCAAAAGCGAAAGAGAAAGGGAATAAGGAAGAGAGACTTATTGATCAGAAAAGAAAAGACAACAGCTTTAATACTACCACTAATAATAGTAGTAATAATGATAATAAAAACGGTAGTAATAGCGATAATAAAATAGACTATGTACAAATATATACAAAGTTAGTCCCGAACCCAACTCCCCCTGATGGTAATATGTCACTGTCACCCCAAGCTGGGGAGCAGCGCCCGGGGAAGGGGGTCCCAGGCTGGACTCGGCCACAGACAGCGACTGGCTACAGCGGATGGATTCTGGAACTCAGTTCAGGAACACAGGACTCAGGATCAAAGGCAGGATGGATGAAGTCCTCCTCGGACACTGGCCCCTGCAGAAGATGGAAG
>NW_008618220.1:48198-52757 GCF_000691845.1 Merops nubicus
CTCCCTTGTGTGTGTGCCACTGCAGACACAGCAAAAGCCAGAAAGAAGGCTTAAGGGAGACAGAAGGGATGATGGAAGGGGTTGCCCCTCTTGATCCTTCAGCTTTACTGGATATGAGGGCTATGGGATGGAATACCCCATTGGTGAATCTTGGGGTCAGTTACTCTGCCCGCTCCTCCCCGCAGGTGTGGGGTGCTCTTTGCCCCCTTCCATGTGGGATCCAAGCTCAGCAGTGGCCTTGGTCTGCACACCAATCCCTGGCAGTAACTCTAAACATGAAGCCTTATCACTGCTAAAAACAGTTTATGAAAATGCTGCTAGCTTCAGACAATGCAGTTAATTAGAAAAGCTTTAGCTAAAAAGTAAAATAATTGAGCAGAACCTGCTCTATTTTACCCCAAACCAGGACAGGAGATTTCTAATATTCAGGGGATCTTGTATTATTGTTACACTCATTTAAAAGGAGTTGAGAGTTATTTTCTTGGCTTAGAGAATAAAATAAGAGCTAAAAATTACTGCAGGTAATTAATACAGTATCCTTGTGTCATGGTTTAGACATGGTTTAGCTCAGCCAGGAGCTGAACACAGTGTGGTCATTCACTCAAAACCCTCAACTCCTTTCTTCCGGTGGTATGGTGAAGTTGGTGAATGAGGGTTGGCATAGGGATGATGTCCACAATCAAGTAAGAAAGACCCTCCTGATTGGTTTTCACTCAGGGTCTGGCCAGCCTTGGGTGGGAACTGATTAGGAGATCACCACCAGGTGCCCCCACCTTCCACATTAACTTGGAGGCTGGGCAAGAAGCCACCTCTATAAGAGCTGACTCAGCTTCTGAGGTCTGTTTACACAGTGTGTGTGCTGTATGAGGATTCTGGCTGTTGGAAGGGGCTCCCTGATTCTTCACAGCAAGTAGAGTTCTTGGTAATGTTGGGACAAGATTGAGAAAGGAAGGGAATTCTGAGGCTTTCTACTGACAATTACTATATGATTGAGATTGGACTGATTGCCTGGGTCCTTCCTTCCCCCACAGCTGGGTTTTGGAATTGACTTACTCTCTCCTTTGCTATGTTACATGTTGTGAGTGAATACATTGGTCTGTTCATCCCTTCAGTGATGGGCCACCTTTGATCTCTTATTGGTGATCTAAGACCAGATGAAGGGATCTGATTCATGTGTTGCCCAGTAATAATAATATCCTATAATATTCCTAGTAGGGCAAGTGGTCTGTAGAAGAGATGGGAAGGAGAATAGGGAGAAAAAAGTAAAACCCTGTGGGCTGAGTTAAGGAGAATTTAATAGAACAATGTAAGAGAAGAAGAAACAACAGTAATAACAATGTTAGTAATAAAACAAATATATGAAGTGAGTGCCTAAAGCTCACCAATGGTGCCATGCCAGAGACCCACATGTCCAGGCCTGCCTGCCCTCCACCCTATATAACGTTGGGCATGATGTCAGTATGGTATCAGGTATCCTATTGGCTGGTTTGGTTGTCTGTCCTAGCTGTGAAAATTGCTAGGTGAAAATTAACCTTACCCTAGTTGAACTCAGGACAGCTTGGGTGGTCCAAATGAAAACCCAAATGCTTGAAATTTTGCTTCCTTATCTCCTGTTACCCTTAATAGACAGAAAAACAAGTTTACTTTGAAAGTGTTCAGACAAATGAAAACTGTGTTTAATGAAGGCAGAGGAGAAGAACAACAAATGAAAGAAAGAGGACTTGTACTTTATTGCTAGTATGTCCTTCATTTGCTGTAAGATGAATGACTGAGAAGTTATGCAGTTCTGTATACTATACTTGAAAGGATTTTCTTTTTCCCCTGAGACTCTTTATTCTGAATATGTAGTGTCTTGAAGTTTGCTGGCTCATCAGGCATATACGACATAAAATGTATCTTTATCTGAGCAGAATTGTTATTTCAAACAGTTCTGGTTTTATTTTTTTTTTAATCCTTTGTGGAAAGGAAGTTAATAAATCCATCTTTTTGCAGATGAATGTAAGAATTGCTCAAGATTCCACCCCCAGCTTTTTCTTCACATCCAGGGTGACATATATGCCTCTTCCTTTCCTTTGCTTTGTTTTTCTTCCCCTCAAATTTCTTTTCCACAGCATTCAGACATGCCTGTCTTTCAAGCAACCAGTTACCCCTGAATTATGATTTTTTCTTTTTTGTCTAATGAAAACTTGTGCATGTGGAAATCTCAAAGTACTGTCCTGACAAAGCCTAGTTGTACAACACTATGCCTCATAGTGGCTTTTATGAGTTTAAAATGTAAGTTTGTCATGTCATTTACTGCAGAAGTATGAACACACTCGTATGAATCTGAACAGTAGCTCAGCTGCAGATAGTGGCAGCTGGCAATTTAAAGAGGCAGTATGTAATTTCTGCACTTGAAATTTGTCCTGGTTTAACTCTGAATCTTTCATGAGAAGTGTCAGAACATCATGATAAACAGCTGTGACTTCTAATTCTGATAGTTCCTCACTCCTGCCAAGTAACTTTATTTTAAAAAATTTTCAGAAGTTGATTTTGGGTCACATTATTATAAATAAGTTGTATTTCTCTTGTTTTAGCTGACGAAGGAATTACAACTTTTTTATCTTTCTGAGTTTTCTGAATTTGTTTGTATGATTTGAATACTTAAGTTTGGAAACAAGCTGTAATTTTTTCCCCTGACAGAGCTGATCCTTACTGACATTGAAGATACTTGTACTCTAATTATGCTACTTAGCACTGTGGTGTGTTTTGTTTTGGTTTTTTTTTTTTTTTTTTTTTTTGTTGTGGGCTTTGTATGTTGGGTTGATTTTGTGTTTTGGTGTTTATTTTTCTCTGTAGTAGGCATTTTTTCAAATGGACTGTTTTAATCTCTATACATTTTTATATGTTCCTTCATCTCTATGTATTTTTATCTCTATCCAAGTCAATTTACATAGCATTAATTTTTTCTTATTACTTAAAGATGCACACATTAATTTTCATCAGTTATCATTTGGATCAATATTTTAACAATAAAAATCAGATGTTAGGTATTTCTCTGTGCACCTCTTTTTAAAATATTAAGTATACAAAATTAAATTAGCATCCAAACTGATGTAGACCAATTATGACAGAGGTTTACAGTGTATGAAGAATTTCAGATAGGGAAACAATATTTGCAACCTTTGATAACCAAATTGTGTGAAACACTGAATTGAGATTAGGGAATAGACCAATACCATTTATATTAACTCTCTATTTATGCAGAATTCCCTTACTGTTAATTGGATTTTATATTCACATAACATATGGAGATAGGGTTTTTGCAAGGGAGTATGTTAAAAGAATGCATTTGTAAATAGGTGCTCTCTAATTCTATGAACTCCTGTCAGAATCCTGCGATAAAACACTCAGCAATGTTCACAGCACTAGTAATTTTCTTCCCTTCTAGGTAATGTAAAAAAGAAAAAAAGCATTCCCTTTTGTTTTGTGTGTGTGTCTTAATTTCACTGCATGCTTAAATATATATCCTTTCATCTATAGGGCATAAGAAATGTATCTTTTTTTGTCAGACTGTTTACTCAGGCATGAATCTTTAGGACAAGGCTCTGTCTTAGCTGTGTTAGAGGAATTGGAAGATTTCTAGGACTGTTAGATCATCTGAAACTTTCATGGCACTCAAAACATCTCTTGTGTGTGACTTCTTTGTCTTTTAGTGTGTGAGCTCCCAGTGAGGTCCTTCCATGATTCTTCAAAAACTGAACAAAAATCTGATGGAAAACAAGTCTTTATACTGCTTAGTTAAGTACTTGTTTAATGTTCTGATGTCCTGCATGTTTAGTTAGCTAAGCAGTCATAAAACCTTTACGCTGCGCATCTATTCTGGAAGCTTAAGCACTCAGGCCTGCTCTCCTGGTCTGAAGGCTACAGTCAAGCACAGAATTGCTAAGGACTGAGCTGGGAAATAGCCCTCATATCTGCTTCTGTTTCTGCAGTACATTTGTAGTTGTGCAGATGTGGAGCATTGCCTTTCTGACTCTTTCTGACTTGCTCTGAAAATTGCTATCCAAATTGTATTTACTGTTCTTGCATCATTGCTACACCGATGCCATGGGGAATCCTGTGAACAGTATAAGCACAAAAAATAATACTGTCCATAAACAGGACAACTGTAACTGTAGTAATGAAAACTCTGGCACAAGATAGTAATTGTAGAGGGAACAGTAGACTTTTTATGTTCAAGCTTATTGGTACAACTTTCCACTACACTATAGAGAGGCTTGAATATTCTTTATGCCATATTCTCATTGTAGGATTTCAAAGAAAAAAAAAAAATTATCAGTGCTTTTGATCAGTAAAGTATAGCAAATAATCTAGGAAAGAGGACTGGAAGAGATCTTCCAGACTGGACAACAGTGATTTATTGCCCAATAGCAACTATGTTCTATAGCCTCTCCATAGATGCAGCTTCCAAAATGTATTTTGTTTTCTTGCTACCATTAATCTATTGGAACTTAAAAATAAATTTCTTCAGGTTTAGAAAACTTCCAAGTAAGCCTAAAATGTTTCTTTTCAGCAGG
>NW_008618220.1:52788-74154 GCF_000691845.1 Merops nubicus
ATTTCTTCAGGTTCTTAAGTTTGTTCCTATAATCATTGAGATTTATAGGAGGGAAACCTCTCTAACACATTGTATATACTCATGTTCCTGTGATCATCCTTCTAGCCTGTTCTCCCTTATTATCTAATTTAGGTAAATGAAATAATTTTACTAAATTATTTTAAATGTTCACAAGAAAAAGTGCTATTTGATAGCTAAGAAAGAGCAGATTTATTTTCCAAAGACCTCAACTGCCAATAGGGAAGAAAAACTGGTTTTAGTTTTGCCAAGGTATGGTTTTCTTGCATCTTTTTGCAAATTAAACCCCCTTGATTTTCCATTCCTGGGACTAGTATGCATGCTGGTGTATGTTCCTGACAGTTACATAAACTTCCTCTCCTCTTATCAATATAACATGGGTGCTTTCCATGGTTTTTATAATGCCGTATCAGAACAAACACTAAAACTGACTTAAAAGTACTAACAGTTAATAGTATAAGAGCATATTTTTATCTGTGGAGGAGTACAAAGCATTAAATATGGAAAACCAGAAAGTTCTTGGATTGTTCGAATCGACTACCTTAATAAAAGTCAAATGAGTTAAACTTTGTCAGCCAAAACTTTTTCTTTTGCAATGTGATAACTGGTGCTTTTTTCCTTTTTCTTTGTACCTCCTTTCTTTCAAATTCTTTCTTCCCCTCAGGAGTAAGATGGCTGTGTTTCCTACCACAAACAGGAACAGAAATACTAAAGGGGACTTTTTGATGAATGTCTCCTAAAGATCCTATTCTGTACAGATGAAAGCTGAGTGAAAAAAGAAAGTGAGAGATCACAGAGAAGTTCTTAGAGAACAGCTGCAAAGTCTTGATTCTGGGTAGCACTGAAACACTTTAAAAATCCAGAGCAGCCTGTAGCTTTGTCATTAAGGTGTTGAACATCCAGACACCTTCTATCACTTTCTCTGCATCCACAGACAATGCTCTATAATCAGTATAATTTTATAAGGAGTTTTACAAGTAAGCCTAGATACTTGATAGGACAATCTTGTCAAATCACCTGGGTACATATCTACCAGTTGTTACCACTCTTGTGATAGCAGTGAGCAGATGCTTGAACGTGTGCTGTACCTCCACTGGAGTAAAGACCTGTTAGCTGGAACCTTAGGTCTGGCTGTAACTTTGGATTTCTGTCATTCAGACAGGAGATCCTGAACATAAAACCACCAGTAGGGACACTGGTGGTTTTAATAAAGATGTAGGGACACTTATTTTATCTCAGGGCTAGAAAACCTATCCTTGGCAGTCTACCTTGCAAGCCCATGGAGCTATGCTAATTTAAATGAATCAGTACATTTCTGACATAAACATTTTTCCTAAATAAATAAAATTAAAACTGTCAATTTCATTTATTTACTTATTTGGATTTCCCTATTATGATTCACCTTCTTGTTACTGCCTTAAGAATTCTTTGGACCAAGGCCTTTCTCTTAATTTCTGTACACTGAAGTTTTTTACATTTTCACATAGTTTTAAGCATTTAGAAACTCAAGAGGGAAAAATATGAAGCTGAACTGGTACAGAGTCTCCGAGTATGTCATGAATAGCTTCTTGATACAAATTCCCTAGTGTATGAGGGTAAGGGGTACATAAAATTTTACTGAGGCAAGCCTTCGTTGCTCAGGGAACTATGAAATCTTATTTGCTACTGTTGTGTTGTAGTGAGGATGCTTCTACACCCTGAAGTTTTCCAGTTTGCTTGGGTAAGCTCTGAATCATGTAACCTATTAAAATATTAAAAATTATGAATTATGAATGGTAGTCAATTACAATAAGATAAAAGAATCCCCTGTTTTTTTTTTTTTTTCCTTCCTACATTTTAAGATGCAATCAAATTTGCAACTTTTAAAACTCTAGTGTCATTTAAAACTGAAATAAGTCCCCATTTGTCAGAGAAGTCATAATGTACATGACTTTGGGGAAATGTAATTTTTTTCATGATTGCTAATCTTTGTTTGGCAGCTTATGGCTGTGTCTGACAAAAGTATTCCAGTAGCCTTTCTGCATTACAAGCAGCACAAAGCCTTTGCACTGAAGTGCCAATCAGGTCATCGCTCTTGTGCCTGCAGAAGTTTGAATAGAAAGTGGATGAATTGGTTTATGTATTTATTTTATTCTGTACTGAAATAATGAACAATACCTACTCTGTTTTAATGTGATGAGCCAACCTTAAAAATAACTTCTAAACATATCAAATACTGGAAAGGTTGTGATTTTTTTTTTTTTGGTGGGTTGGTTGTTTGGTGGTTTTGTTCTGCACCCTCCATTTTTCCAGTGAAATACAACTTATTGCTGTATTTTCAGGTATTTACCATACTGTTTTCTTTAAATTGAAAGTTCATATCTTTGCTTATTTTTGATTTCCATTAATATTTTAGTGGTTAAAGACAGAAGAATGCTTTTTGATGGAACTTCAGATAAACCTTACAAGCATATAGTAATATTATTGCATTTTTCAAAAACCACTAGTTTTCCTTCTCAGCTCATATACAATACTTCAGTTGCATCTTTAATCTACACTCTTCTGACAAATATGTCACTTTCAAGTTATCTTCAGTTCAGCAACAAGAGATATGTGTAATGGGGATAGTTTGCTTTCACTCTTATCTGCTTTAAAACTACAGTTCAAAACTTTTAATGGCACTTGCTGGTCCTTTTGTACTTCAATTGAAGAAGGTCAAAAAAAACCCCAAAAAAACACCCAACCCCAAAACCACACAAACTGTCCAGGAAAATGCCATGGTGATATCATTAAATTTAGGAAATAAAAATACAAGCACTTTCATTTGCTTGTTTAAAGTGTCCTTTGACTCTTTATAAAATTTAACTGTTTTTTTAAAACACAGAAAACTGTTTTATGCTTTGCCCTGTGAAGACCACAGGGTCTGCTTGTAGAGAAGGATGGAGATTTATGTTGTAATATAAAGTTCATTAGAGGTATGACTATCTTGGAAGTAGCTTTCTGATGGAAATATATGCTTTGATTATGGTAAATAACAGAATCAGAGAAAAATATTTAGTCACTTTCTGAAGTTTAAACTATTTATGTACAAAATAATGATAATTAAAGGTTAGTGAAGAAGACAAATAAAATGTAACATATCCTAAACAAATCTTATCTGAGTTCCACAGAAGAGAATTACATTCATTGCTGCCTTTCTTAAATTACTTGCTGCGACACGTTATGTAGTTGATTTCCAATAGCTGCGGGTGCTTAAAAGGCAAAGCAACACTACAGCTAGTGTAAGGAAGCTCATTCCTGGCTGCACAGAAGGGAAATTTTCTATTTGTTTTCAAGAGAATTGGGTTTATTCATTCATACCTATTCTTGCATAGGATTGCAGGTGTATTTTCGTATGCTTTCATACTTGTTTCTTCATGCTTATAAGTAACACAGCATTAGTCTAAGTATTCTGGGCAGAACTACCTGTGATAGCACAGAGGATAAAGGTCAACAGCTATGAAGGATTTCATCATGTCTCCTAGGCTATTTTCATTTAGCAACCATGTCCTTGTTTTTTTCCTTTTGTGCTTTCAAGCAGCTGACAGTGATTGTGATCTTTTTACCTTTTCATCCTGTCTGTTATTCATGAACGTCATTAGGGAATTCTGTTGATCTACTCACAGGCACGGTTTCTTTCTGGATGCAGTCTGCCTTTTGTTTTCCTGCTCTAAGCATCTCAAAGTAGTATGTAGATATGTGCCATGATGTCTGATGGCCTGATTATTTCATTGCCATTGACACCTGGCATTTCTTTATTCCTTATTAATGTAATTTTTTCTAGTGCTGTCACTCACATGGCCCTAGTTATACATAATTCATATTTTTTTTTTTCTCACAAATCTCTGCAAACAAATGCATTTCGCTCCTTAGAAAATCTAGATGTGAAAAATATTGACTTCACTGATCTCAGTATAGCTGTTCTTATGCTAACTAATCTGGACTTTGTAATCACATGGAATGATTTGCTATGCAGCTTGTTTATACATTTTGAAAAAGGTACTCCATGGGATGTATATGAGAGCAAAGTTCAGTGAATTTCAATCTTTTTCTTGTGATGGATGGGGACAACAAAGGATGGCTCTCAAAGTAATTCTTGTTTGTTTTACTTCATGTAGCAGTTTCGAATATGGCTATCCATGGCCTAAAAGCTGTGGATTATATTAACTTATTCCTTCTAAATTGCCATCTCTATCAAAAATTACTGTACAATAATTCACACACTGACTAGAGACTAAACATTTTGCACAATTTTTTTTTTTTTTTTTGGTCCTAAATAGATCATTTTATTACTGTGGATGGTAACCCACAAAATAATGAGACTTTTTTAGCCAAGCTCCATATACATTCACTTATCTTTATACAAAGAGAATGAAAATTATCACCACTGTTAAAAAGTCCATGTATATTTTCCGGATTCAAAACCTTTTCTGTACTAACAAAGGAAGAATTAATAAAGAGCTAAAAGTGAATGCCCATGAGTGGCTGTAGCCCACTGAAGATTCTCCTTGGTTTGTCATAGGTAGGAGAGGCTAAGGAGTACAAGTCTGTTGCAGTTGTCATACTAATGTGTAGATAATCATAAACTGTGGAAGTTCATCTAGTAACTTTTAGCATCTACTCCACATAAAGCAGTATGATCACTGCACAATCCTAGGACCATAATGGCTATTTGTCTGCTAAGGTATTAAGACCAAATGTTCAGTTTCTGTGGACCAGAGGAGTTGAGGGTCTCCTAGAACCTTTTAATGCTTGCTGAAATGATGGAAAATGTGAGAAAGCATGTTGGAATGATCTTCAAAAATATCAAATGACTGAATACAAGTTAGTCATCATCTCTTACGATTTTGAAATGGTAAATAGGCAGCAACAGAATGACAAGATATGGAAAAGTAGAAGCTACTCAAACAGAAACACTGTCCAACATTAAGTGACCTACAACATTAGCAGCAATTTAACTCACACTGAATAATGCTTTACATTTTGTATCAGGAAATGTTTATTATGTATCCATCTGTCCCATCATCACTATAGTTATCAAATCTGGCTTATCCATCTTTGCTATGGTGTTATCTGTGTAAATGAGGAATGGAAAAAATTTGTGTTGTTCTGGAAGTGTACAAAAATCATACCTATGCTAAAGCTAGCTGTTTGAGTTTCAGGGTCTGTGGAAATACCTGTTTATGTAGATACATTTGAGGGCCTGATGTGGTTAAGCGCAAAAGCCATTTTTACTTCCTTTTTAAACCCTTAGTCTACCTGGGTTAGCCTTTCCATGGTGTTTTTTAAATAACCTCTGACCTGTGTGGAAGAAGTGCATATAAAGTCCTCTTTATCACTGTGTCTGTTAGTGCATCCAGACTAACATCCAGAGTTGCAAACAGCATGAGAAAAGTGAGAGTTTTGTGTGAGAGGCTGTGTACCTTTTTTTTTTCCTAAGCACTGGGCAAGGCCGGTTGCTATGAAAAGATAAATAGAGTCCTTTCTAACCTGCAAAGGTAATGACTGCTTTAGAACCCATCCCTGCGCTCCTCAGTAGGTGCAGAAGTATTGATTCCACTGCTTGCGATATTCTGTTCAACACAGACAAGCGCAGACTCCTGCCCCTGGACAGGAAGGACCCCTGACAGTGCTGCAGACAGAGGATGGACAGGCTGGGGAACAAGGCTGTGGAAGGCCCTGGGGCTCTGGGGTGAGAGTAAGCTGAGAAGAAGCCTGCAGTGTGCCTTGACAACAACAAAGGCCGAGAGCATCCTGGGTGCTATTAACAGCAGCACAGCCAGTAGACTGAGGGAAGGAGTTCCCCTTTATTCTGCACTCATTGGATTGCATCAAGAACACATTGCCCTGTTTTGAGACACCCAGTACAAGAAATACATGGACAAATGAGAGCCAATTTAGCAGAAGGCAGTCAAGGTGGTCATGCTGGAGCATTTGCCCTGTGAGAAGAGGCTGAGAGAACAGAGCTTGTTCAGCCTGGAGAAAGACCCAGAACCCTCCTTTCTGTACCTGTAAGGAGGCTGTCAAGAAGACGGATCTGTCTTTTCACAGCAGTATATGATGTAAAAACAAGAAGCAATGGGCTTAAACTGAAACGAGTTTCAGACTGGATACAAGAAAACCTTTTTATACTTGAGGACAGGCAAGCAGTGGAGTAGGTTTTCCAGAGAGGTCTTGCAGGCTTTATCCTTGGAGTATTTCAGGACTAGACTGGATAAAGCCCTCAGGAACCTTGTCTGAGCCCTGCTTTGATCCAGAGGTTGGACTACAGACCTTCTGGAGTCCCTTCCAATCTGAATTATCCTAGAATCATTCCAAAATATCCAGTGGATAAATTCTTTCTTATCCAGTTCTGGCAGGTTGTGTGCAATTTCTTTGGGGAATTTTTGTTTTTCTGTCATTTTAACTTACATTTTAAACTAGTGGAATGTTTGAATATGACTCAATTTTTATTAGTCTGTCAGCTTTTATGTTATTCTGTCTTTGAAGCAGCTAAAGTGAAGAGAAATTAGACCAGTTACACCACTGGTTTCAATGTATTACCATTGTGAAATTGGAGCAGATCTGTAGAGGAAGCAGGTGGTGTTGAAGATTTGACATCATTCTATATTGTTTTCAGGGGTTTTAATTTGCACCAGTTTAAGTATGACCCTACGGACTGAATGTCCTTTGACACTTTGGGCATGTTAGATGGGCTTCTGGTACAGTTTCATCTGAAAGGAATACAGTTTGTGTGCTCAGAGACCACAGTGCAATGTGAACAGAAATGTTGGAAGTGGTGTGATGAGGTGGTTCCTTTCAAACGTACATTCCTCACCTGGACTAAAATGTTAATATGAATGTACTCACAGTAATTCTTATCACTGTTTTGGACACTTACTTCAGCAAATAATAAAATAGATTGATGATATTACTTCATAAATACCTTGTCAGAAACTGCCTTTTCAAATACAAAACAATCAAATAATACTATATGGGGCTGGAACATTAATATACAAGTGGTTAGATGTCCTAGTGGATTACATTAGTGCAATAATCTTAACAGGTATAACAATAACTTCTTAAAAGAATACAGTCCAACTGTTACTACAAAGCACCAGTGTGTTTCTTGCATCCTTGTTCTGGATTCCCAATATAAATCACAAAATCAGAGATTTTAGGATTTACACTGGCTTCTGCCAGCATAAGCCTCCATGCAAACTATGTGTTGAAGAAAACTTGCTCTGAAGATAAAAACCTAAGATGAATGACATTCTTTTGCTGTAGGTAAAGATGGTCTCAGTGGATTACCTTTACTCCTCAAAGTTAAATTCCCGTGGACAATAAAGAATTGCGTTGGTAACTAACACTTCTCTGAGCCATCACAGTGAGTATCCATCATTTCTGCCACCAAGTTACACTTTTAACCGAGCACATACAGCTGAGAAAGTGAAATGGTGTTGCAACTGCCCAGCTGTATTAATAGAAACCCTTCCCACATATATCAAAGGTCAGAATATGAGATACAAACCTTCTGGGACCTGATGAGGAATAACAAATATTTCTGATACAAAAAAAAAAAAAGAGGTGATTTATTCAGTGCAGTGAATGCCACACAATACCACGCTAGGTTTATAAATTATTATCAGATTAAAATACTTCAAAAGGAATTCCCATTCCAGAATGAAACCTCATTTTTTTCAATAGAGGAAAAGCCATTCCTAATCACTCCAGCAATCACACCTTAGTTCTGAATGATTGATGCAAATTTCTCTCTTGCTGTTTAGTTGTAATCAGAGTACAGTCATATAAAAAAATGTTAATTAGAATGTAGATTTTTACTCAACCTTGCTTAGAAGGAGAAACACATCAATAAAAATAGTGGCATAGATAAATGAACAGGTTGATGGAAAATACCATTATCATTTATTTGAATGATGAGTATTCCTGTTCTGAAAGCATCTCTGCTGAAGGCAAAGCTTTTAATATATTTAAGTTTACCTTCAAAGCACAGGAGAAAACTATTCTCTGGAGAAAATGAAGCTGTCTAAAATACATTTAGGTATGATGAAATAAATGTAATGGACCTGTTCCAGCAGGTGCAGCAGGTTAGGGTTTCTGATGATGTGCATCTTTCCTGAGATACTTCAGGGCAGTATTGATGGCATGATACAAAGCAACACAGGCTTCTGATTTCAGTGGATTTATATTAGCTAAAGATCAGACACAGAGGGTAGTTTTAAGAAACGATAATGGAAATGGATAAGAGGTCAACAGTCTAGGAAACTGCATTTAATTTGCACAATTTACACAGTTCATACACTAATTCTGTGGCTTTGCCTTTAGCCTGTGTCTTAAAAGTGGTGCTTTTATAATTCCTTGCCTGTGCACCCCATTGGCACCTCTGTTACGTTTTCACAGCTGCCTGTGGTATGAGTCAAGTGTGGGGACAGATTCTTCTGAAAATTAAGAATGAAACAATGGATTTTTTGATATCTTTTTTCCTTAGGTGGATCAGTTCTTCATCTGACCTTTGCAGTAGAGCTTACACAGTGACTGTAGTGCTGGACTCCAGTGGGAAAGCATGCCATGACACAGCTGGGTGCTGGGGCGTGATGACACCTCAAACCAGGAACTCCACTGAACCCTTGCTAGTGTTGAACCTTATCTTGAGACTAGACTGTGAATTCTTCCTCCTCTCACCAGTATTTTAACAAATAATTGCTTCTATTAGTGGCATATACTTACAAATACACGTTAAACACAGTTTGGTGTTTCACCAAGGCTCTTTAAGTGGTACCAGATCCTGAAGCACTTACCCAGGGAAAATGACTTTTGAGGAGTTTCTGCTTGAATCAGAATTATTCTGCCATGTCTGACAAGTATTCCACTGACCTGTGTCAACCATAAACTAATTGTTCAGGAAGCTGGTAGCACTGTGGGCTGTGTGCTTTTATTTTTAGCCTGTTAGCCACTTTCTTATGTCTTGCAACTTTTTATTTCCATTCAGCTTTTCAGAATACTTTTGTTTGTCTTATCTGATAAGTAAAGTTTATTCAAGAGGTGCTGGAAATCTAGGTGTGTGCAAGAGAGAAAGAACACAAGTTTGCACTGTTAGCTTGCTTTATCGTGACTTCTATCACAAGGGTGACTCTCTTGTATTTTCTCTGTCTCTTGTGACTCATCATTTCAGGGCTTCTAAATAATTCAGAGTTATGTGCTGAAGCTGACTTTCTATTAAAGCACTGGGGCAAACAACATAATTGATTTTAAGCTTGATACATTTCTGTGCAGAGCCACATGATCTGGTTGCTTGCCAGAGCATGAGACTGGGTTTGATTATTGGAAAAAACTTTTCCTCTTCTGTGAACTCGAAAGGAACCCTTGCAAAACTTTCATGTGCCTGATATCAGAGAGGCAGTGCTATGGGCTCTGAATGTGGGAGTCAGCTCTTTCTATGCACAGAATGATGGCAAACAGGGGCATTAATGTTAATAATATTAATTAACTATCAGTATAATTTCTTTTCTTGGAAGTCCTAGCTTCTGGCATCAGAGATCTAAATGTATTTTTCTTTAATTGTGGGGTATATACATAAATCCATACAATATATAGATTGCTGGATAAATCACAGTGTATACTTCTTTGTAATTCGTGTTGTGTCATTCCTTTAGTCTATCTGAACTTATGTTCCCAGATTGATATGTTAAAAACTAATGACAATTCTATTCAAAATTAAGGAATCTATTACAAAGGAATTAAGATGTAGACAATTTAGCAGTGAAGACTTATGTTACATGTCTGAGTAAACTGTGACCTTAAGTGTTCATAAAAATAAGTGAGCTGTATGCTGATAGTCTGGTTCACTTTCTGCCCTGTGATGCATGTACTTGTCTCTGAAGGCTCACGTCAGTGCATACGTCCATGATGCTTTTGGAAACATGGGATCTAAGAGGTGTTTGGAGAGTGGGAGGTGCCAGTAGTGATGTGGCCATGTGAACCAATGCACAAACAGCCAGGTTGTTCAGATTAGAATTTCACAAATATTTAATGAGAAAAGAAGATTTAACAAAGTAAACGTAACTAAATATTTAGTTTCAAATTGCAGAAACTTTTGGAGATAATTCCTCTTAAATGATTATGTCACTAGTCTGTAGATTTGCTTTCTTTGATGGCTTCAGATTGTGTCAAATAGTGGGTACCTATTAGTGAGGTATTTCCTTAGGCAGAACGAACAACAGTGTCAGTGGCAAATTCCATCTGTATACGAATAGTATGATAGGATTTAGACAGTTTATTAAAAATAGTTGTTTCAAATGTTCAGGAGACAGTGAATACTCCCACTTTTCACTCCCACTTTTGCTTTTATACTTGAATTTCTCACATCAGTAGAAGGTCAAGGCATTCGTTCGTGATGTTTGCAGATACTTTAGTACTAGTTTCTCAAATATTGACAGGATGCATGTGGCTTTTCCCCAGGGGTCATGATCTTGCTTTGAAAATTAATTTCATTTGTCCTAATTTTATAACACACTGTTAAATGGAAAGGGCTAAGTTTGTGTGGTACAAGGGAGGGAGGAAAGTTCACTTTTAATTATTCTGAGAATGGCTAAAATGTGTGGAATTTAGTCTAACATGGCAATTGCACATCCAAACCACTCTAGCTAAAATAAATAGCTCACTTAATTTATATTCACTGGGATTGCTATTTTATCCGTTTGTTGTGTCTTGTTCTCTTCTAACATATGTACTTGGGAAAAAAGATAGGATGGATTTTTATATGTCAATTTTTTTTAATTATTTTTTTTTTTACTTCTTCAGAAGTAAAGTCTTTATATAATTTTGGCACCACTCTTCTTGTTCCTGTGAAAAGTTGTATTTTAAATGCATGATTTGTTTCTTTCTTTCTTCTTCTTTTCCTCATCTCTTTCTAAACTGGTAGAATAATTTTGAGGCTGAAGTTGAAATATATTCCAAGTCTCATTCTTCACATTCAAAGGTCTGAAAATCACCTCTTTTTCAAACAATTGGTTCAGCTGTGCCTTAGTGTGGAGGGGCCTTAAATCAGCTATAACTTTTCAATACCTATTTACCTTATTTTGTTAAGGTGTGGTCTACTTTTTGTAATACCATATGTATGAATGTGCTTACTGAACTCTGTGGCACAACTTGTGTGAAGATTACACACATACTACCAGAACATGTTTTGCCCTTCTTGGCTTTTCTCTTGATGATTGTGAACAATATTATTTAGAAATAGTATGTATTGTAAAAATTACAGCTGATCTTTACAAAAAGTAAGATAAAAAACTTCCTAGTGAGGGAGGATAGTGAAACTCCAAGCCTCACATACTAGAGAATCAGATAATTCATGTAACACTTCACAATAAAATATACTTAAAGATTTAAACTTTAGTGTAAGTCTTCTTGTTTATTTTCATACATTGTAAGTTTGGGTGTTGAACCATGTAGTGTATGAGACATTTCAGATCATGAATCTTTTGAACTGCTTTGATAAGAACGAGGATACAATTCTTTGATGTGAATGTGTAGTTACATAAAAATTATTGCTATTTCACGAATTAGTCCAGAAGGAGAGAAGTGATGGAGAGGTTATCCATGAAGTCTGAAAGGTAGCCTGATGTACTCTTGGCTCATGGGCCTTTTATTAGTATTTTTGCTGAACATTTCTATGGGATCATATTGTGCTTTTAGGCTAGAGTAGGACCAGCTAATTACCTGATCCAGTCACTGGAGAACTAATAGAGTGTTTAAAAAATAAATAAATATTTTTACTACTGTGGTTTGCATCATGGCATTCTGAAAACTGGTTAATTATGTTGAAAACACAAACAGCTTCTGTTTTTACACTAATCACCTCGCCTTGTGGTTATCTTGATCTCGAGATGCAGCATACGGCAGCATGCCATCAAGATTTCCTAAATTTGACTGAGTTAAAAGAAACTGCCACATCCTCTGCTTAGCAGGGGTGGGGAGGGATGCAGGGCAAAGGGGAGAGGTGATTTGAGAGGCTTTACAGTACAGAAAACAATAAGTTAACATATGTGGATTTTAAAGGAGGTGCTCCACCAAAGTTTTACAAAGCTCACTCATATTTTTAGGCATGTAGTATGAGAACTTTATGATGTCCCTCATTTGTATTTGTATAATTATAAAATGGGGACCTCAGTAATGTGTACCATATTGTCAAATCAGTCAATAACTTTCTAGAGGAGGAAATATTTGCTACTGTCATTCATGCCTCTTTTCCTCCTCCCAGTAAAACAATGCTGATTGTTCTTTGCTGCAAAAGAGAGGGCTACTAAGGTCAAGGTAGTTACATGGTAGTACCCTGTGATACAAGGCTTTTTAAACCGTATTACCCAATAATGACATTTTTGCTGCCTCAGCTATCCAATCTTTATTTCTGGTTTTATAGGCTCTAACCTACCACTGCCAATTCTGTAACCCCCACATGGAAGAGGATATCTCGTGGAATACAATAAAATTGAAATAAGTTGTGTTCTACAGCTGTAACTCTTTTCACATTTTTGCTGCATTATTGCAACTCTGAACTGTGTGTATCAGTGTGTCATATGAGCAGGTACCTAGATAGGATTGCACAGCTAATATTTTTGAAAATCCACTTATCAATTCTGGGCTTACACTCCATCTCATCAGGCGTAAATTCATGTTATGACTCATTCAATTAACTGCCCATTTTTAAAGGTTCTTAAAAAAGTGTAAATAAGAGTATAACAGTAACAAATATAACAGTGGTCATGTTATATTAACAGTTGCACAGAAGGCAGAACAGGCTACTCTGTTAAACCCTGAAGAGAACTCAGAATGTTGCCAAAATTACAGAATAGATATTTATGCAAATATTGAAGTAGTTAAGGTGCAAACAACTCCTAGTATTTACTTTGTTGGGGAGAATATATAATTTCTGTGCAATGGAAATTTCCGATGTTTAATCTTCTTAACCTGCATTTTTACTTATATAATGGTATATATAAAGACGGATGTCATTTGTGATTTCTTTTATGAGAGCTAACAACGTGCTTGAGCTTGTTGCATATTGCTTACTTATCATGAAACTAGAATGGGCTGTATTATGTACCAAAGGAACAACAAATGAAATCATGAAAGAACAGTTGAATTGAAGATATGACACACCTTGTGAAATAAAAGTGGTTTATGCTGACTGTAACTTACTTTTACTTTGCCAAGTGCAGATACAGAATTCAGGTGCTTAAAAGGAGTTATGCTTCTTTGTTATAGTTCTCCCCTGTGAATATGTGTGTACACAGAGCAATATGTGTGTACACAGAGCAAATGTGCACATCATATTGTTTTATTATCTTTATAAGAAAAATCTGTAAATCAGATCAGTTTTAGAGTAAAATCATGGCTACTGTCTTAGTCAATTGAAATACAAAGAAAATTTGTTTAGATGCACGAATAAAAAATGAAGACTCTTGTAAATGTGGAAGAAAGAAGAGGAGGGAAAATGTGTAATTCCACAGTACCCACTATTACCTCTTTCCCCTGTGAATTAAGACTGAGCATGAATAATACCTGACTGAAAGGTAACTGTTACCTTTATTATCAGCAATGGGGAAAGTGAGTTACAATTGAGAAATTGTTGCCTTATTGCAGTAACAAGTGTTTTGACAATATGCATTAACAGTGATAGGCTTAATATTACTGATGTCTTCTGTATGAAGAGTTGAGTGACATATCAAAGGAAAAGCCACTAAGCAGATTTTTGCCTTGTTTATTAAAGGAGCTTAGAGTTGTTTTTTTTTTTTTTTTTTAATAAGTAAGTGTAAGAGGAGAAGGCTTCAAGAGAACACACATAAAAATAAAATTAAACAAGAAATTGCAAAAAGAGATTCTATTGTATGTGTAGCATTTAAAGTTTTACCACTGTTGGTTTGAAGGCTTGTGTTACAATTCATTCCTCTACTGAAATGGAATCAAAATGCTTTTTTCTGCTGCTATTTTAAGGCTGGAAATTCCTGAATACCCTTTTTGCAGTAATGCAGTGACAGTATTACATTCATTTTTTTTTTGTTTTATATCACTTTTTCTCTCTGCTTTCAGGCTATATTTTGGGAAGATAACTGTAGAAGAGACAAGACGTTTCCTCTGGATTTTGGACAAATAAGATTGGGATCTTTGTTATTTAGCTGCTGTATTTAGTCCTAAAACTGCACACGTTTATGGTCTCCTTGGGATGTACTCTTGTGTTTTGGTGAAGATTCAGCTGCTGCTTTCTTTGGGTTAGTAACGCCTACTTTAGGTAAATATAAAGTTGAAGGATTATGTTTTGGTGTGTGTTTTTCTTTTTTTTTTTTTTTTTTTCCTGTATGTAATGAATCTATGTATGAATGTAGCTATTTCTACATGATCAGTACCTGTTCAAATGATTGTAACTGAGATACTTGTCCTGAGAATGGAGCAGGAACAGAAGATGGCCTGAACTCTTCCAAATCCTTTTGCCTTTGAAGAAATACACATTAAGTGCTCAATGTGAATCTGTTCAGAGTCAGCAAATAGGCACCAAGTGATATTTAGGCTACTTGATTATTACCTAAAATAATTCATTCAATGAATAAATTGACTGTTTCTTGCTTCCCAGGGCATGCTTGTGCTCTTGGCCTGCATGAGATCTTACTGTGTTATGTGTGGTGTCACCAAACCCCAATTTCTGTCTTGCAATGTGGGCTTGAGTGAAGGAAGTCCCACTAATCCCTGGCCATGCGTGTCCTGTGGTTGGATTGTCTTAAGATGCTGGTTACCCAAATGATAACATGTGACACTCTGAATGCTTAGAATCATAGAATCATTAAGGCTGGAAAAGACCTCTAAGATCATCAAGTCCAGCCATCACCCAACAACACTACCATGAGCATTAAACCATGCCCCCAAGTACCACAACTACATGTTTTTTGAACACCTCCAGGGATGGTGACAAACAAGAATCTACGAGTAAAACACATATTCTGCTTTCTTTCCTTAAAGCCTAAATTATTGGTAAATGTAATTTTCATCTCTTTTCCCTTGTCTGATTGCAGAAAAAGGGGAAAAAAAGATAATACTTAACTCTTCCTCCATTTTTGTTGGTTACTTTGTAGGTATGCTGTTTCCAAATTAATTTAAGAAAAAAAATATAGAAAAGGATCCCAGCAGCTCCTTTAATACTGTTTAGCTTTCTACTCTACACCTGTTTCCTCTGGATCACGTTTTTTTTCTCTCCTGGAGAGAATAAGCAGAATATCTAAAAGCTGTTTGAAACCCATATTTAGAGAACTGATCTTCAAGGAAAGAACTGTGAGCCCTCGGTGTCTATAATTTTCAAAATCCAAAGCTCCAAATGCATGGCAAACACTAAAAATTCATTAGATTGTAGTATAAGGAAAATTAATTTGGCTCTATTTATGCGTGTGTTATGTCCTGAGGCCTACTGTCATGGAACTGCAATGTTGTCAATGCATTCTTTTCTGATAACATGCTTTTTCTGCCTCTTCACCACTTGCAGAACATTGTTTTTGGTTGTCTGGAACTGCAGCTTCTGATTATTCTGATTCCTAAAAAATGAATGCATTAGTTGTCATTCATTACAATTTGTTCATTTTTGACTCAAAAAATTGATATTTTGCTCATTTCTTGTATCAGTTTTAGCAGTCCAGCTTAGTGTGGGCCTATTAATTAACTTTTTCTGTTTTCCAGTTCCCTCAATTACATGAACTCTGAAAGGTTCATGCATACTCCTTATGCTCACTGTTTCTGGCATACAAAGAAAGGAACAAAAAGAAGATACTTTATTTTTCCCAAGCAGGAAAGAAGAGCAGAACTCAGAATGTGTGTGGAATATCTTATGAAATAGAGATAGGCTAAAGTAGCAGCAATTTTTGTAAACAGCACAGAGGTTTTTTTTTTTTTTCCTGAATAACCACTTCACTAACTCAGCTATTTCTTTCAGTTTCAAGTGATTCTAAAATATGTGATATTCAAAACTTTTCCCACTGCCTGTGCTCTCTGTGTGATATTAGTTGAGCCTAAGCTCAAGATAAGACCACAAGATTGTGATATGATGATAAGCCGATAACATAAAAAGTCAAATTTTGGTTTTCACTCTATGCGTAAAGTTTGGGATTAACTCAATATACTTCATCCCATGAATTTCTGAGTCCAATTATCAATCTTAACTAAGCAGAACAACTGCTTTGGTGACTTGCCACATAGCAATTTATGTTAATTTATAGATACATGTGCTGTAAGACTAAACCTTTACACAGCAGATATTGTAACTTATAATGATGTATGCAATACAGGGCTGTATGCACTTCAGTCCCAAGAAAAAAGTAACAGATGGATATTTTAGAACTGGAAAGGAAATTACCTTATTTTTTATAAACAAATTAAGTCATCCATGCCTTCATACCATTAAAATCCCTCATTGTTTAAAATTATAGGTTTTGTTTCCCTCTCGCTTGTTTAGAGAAGGGAAATACTATGTCTGGAATGAATCACAGTCTTTTCTGTTTGATTATCTACTGTGAGTAAATAGATAAAGCAGATGCATGGTGGCAGGAGTTTGAGGACCCCTTCCCTCTATAATGTCCTGTTAGTGGGTTAATTATTAGTTAGTTTATTTGGTGTACATTTGTTATACCTGTGGCAGGGATAATATCAGCAAAGAAGCAGCCTCCTTGAGTCAAGGAGGAAGGTAGGAGGAGGGGTGGTTGCTGGTTATGTAGGAGTCTATATGTCCATGTGTTCTAGTTCTCCTTGGAAGTAAACATGCTGAAGGAAACACAACTACAATTATTTTAAAAGCATACCACCTCAGAAAACAAGGACAGGAAAGCAAGCTGTCTTTTTTCTGTTCAGGAGGACAGTACATCAATCATCTTTTGTTTTACCTGTCACTGCTAAAATGGCACTGCAGCACGGCACAAACTGAAATCTAAAAGCAGTGTAAAAATATCAATTAAGTACCACAAACCTAGAGAAAAAAACAGTTGCAAAAGATGTCTTTTTAGTAGCAGGGAGGTCACTGTTTCTCTGGATCACTTTATTATTCAGCAACAAATAAACCAAATCTTGCTTTGGACAAAGGTTCTTTGTAACAAAGCTAAAGCTGAGGGACATACTCAGATCCTGTTCCGTGAAATCTCTTGATATCTCACCTGGAGTAAACGGAATACACTTTATTGCACAGATGTATGAGATCATTTTGTTCAAAATAAACAAACATTTTACTGTCATACCAGCAGCACGATGTTCCCTTAAGTACACATGATGTGCAGCACTCTTAGTGCTGCTGGATGAAATTATGCTCTAAACTGTGCTTTTGCTTTCAGTGACACCACTCCAAAACAATTGAAAGTATTCAGTATGAGCAGAATCTGCATGAGCAGAATCTGTTGCAAAGATGAAAAGAAAAGGCCTAAGATGACAGAGGCTTTTATTAAACTACACTACATCAGAAGAGAAGGCTAAGAGGAGATCTTATTAGTATTGCCAGCGGCCTAATCGGAGGGTGTTGAGAAGATGGGGCCAGACTTTTCTCAGGAGACACAGCAGAAGGCAAGTGACAATGTCCACACACTGGTTCTGTTGAGTCTTGCTGGGATGGACTTTCCCCATAGCAGCCCTCATAGCGCTGTGCTTTGTATTGGTAGCTAGAAAGGTGTCTGTAACACACCAGTGTTTTGGCTACTGCTGTGCAGTGCTCACGCAGCACCAAGACTGTCTCTCCAAGCTTGCTTCCCACTTCCCCCCTGAAAAGGTCAGTAGTTTAAAGGCAGGGAAGAGGCTGGGAGGGGACAAAGCCAGGAAAGCTAACCTAAGCTAAAGAAAAGGGTGTTCCATACCATATGACATCCTGCTTAGCAAAAAAAGCCAATAAAAAGGAGGAGGAGGCATTTGTTACTATGACATTTGTCTTCTGAAGCAGCTGCTATGTGTATTGAAAGCTTACTTCCCAAAAAGTGTCTGGACATTGCCTGATGGGAAGTAGAGTATAAATATTTTGTTTTCCTTTGCTTCTGCATGTAGCTCTTCTTTTCTTTATTCAATTACCTTTAGCTTGAACTACAAGTTTTTAATCTTAATTTTTCCCCGTCCCAATGAAAGAGGGACTTGAGAGAGGCTTGTTGAGCACCTGGCATCCAGCTAAGATTAATTCATCACAGTCCTTTTTGCTGCCCAACATGAGGCATAAGGAATTCAAGTTAAGGACAATAACTGGGAGAGGTAGTGTGGAAAACTGAGCACTGCTAAAGAGCAGGATAATTGTGGGGAAATTTTTGTTGAAATTCTGGTGAAAGGATGAGAAGTGGAATGTGTGTAAAATTGTCCACCTTTGCAGTGTTGTGATAATTTTATTTTGATTTTGGTGTAGGGATTTATTTTTTTTTTTTTTTAATTTAAGTGAAATTTTAGAGATGGTCAATTGAATGTATATCTTGAAGATAATTATTAAATATGTGATCCACAGAGATGAGAGGTGGAATGTATTTGGTTTATGTGGCAAAGTTGGGGGGAGAGGGGGGGACTACAAGGATGGCTTATGTGAGAAAACATCAGGAATTTCCCCAGTGTTGGACAGAGTGCATTCCAGCCAGACCCAAGACAGACCCACCACTGCCAAAAGGTGAACAAATCAGCAGTGTTGGTGACGCCTCTCTGATAATATTTAAGAAAGGGTAAAAAATACTGTGCAACAGCAGTCAGAGAGAGGAGCAATAACACATGAGAGAAACAGCCCTGCAGACACCAGGATCAGTGAAGAAGAAGCGGGAGGAGTTGTTACAGGGATCAGAGGAGAGATTCCCTTGCAGCCAGTGATAAAGACCATGGTGAGGCAGGATATCCCCCTCCAGCCCATGGAGGTTAACAGTGGAGCAGACATCCCCCTGCAGCCTGTGTATGACCCCACTTCAGAGCAGGTGGATACCCAAAGGAGGCTGTGAACCTGTGGAGAGCCTGCACTGGAGCAGGCTTCTGGCAGGATTTGTGGGCTTGTGGAGAGAGGACCCCATGCTGGAGCAGGTTTTGTGAAGGATTTGTGACCCTCTGGTGGACCAGTGTTGGAGCATTCTGATCCTGAAGGACCCATACTGGAGCAGTTCTTGAAGTACTTCAGCCTGTGAGCAGAACCCACACTAGAGAAATCTGTGAAGGACTGTCGCCTGTGGGAGGTACCCTGAACTGGAGCAGGGGTAGAGTGTGAGGAGGAAAGAGAAAAAAATAGCAAAGGGGGGAAGAGGGGAGGCGTTAAATGCCTGCAGCCTCTGTCCCCCATCCTGCTATGCTGCCTGGGGCAGGTGTTGTGAGGAAGTAGAATAGTTGAGTGAAGGTGATTCCACAGAAGGGGTGGAGAGAGCTCTTCTCCACACTAAACTGACACAGGTTTTTCAACCTTTCCTTGTAGGAGAGATGCTCCTATCCCCTCATCATCTTTGTGTACCTCTGCTGAACTCTGTCCAGCAGTTCCCTGTCTCTTTTGAACTGGGGATCCTAGAACTGGACACAGTAGCCCAGATGTGACCTCATTAAGGCAGCGTAGAGAGGGAGAAGAACTTCCCTTGACCTGCTGGTCACACTCTTATGAATGCACCCAACCTTGTTGTAACCTCTTTTGAGTTCTGAATGAAATTATTTTAAAATTAAAAATTAATATCCTTGAACAAAACACTCATAATACTTTTCAAAGTTTTTTTTTTTTGTTTTGTTTTCTAATGCAGAGTTTTTGTCTGATGAGAATTTCTCTTTAACAGTTGAAAAATCTGCAATTTAGACATCTCTGAATGTTTCCACGTATATTATGAGAAAATGTTCTAAAATCCAAGGGATTTCAATATACATTCTTTTTCAAATACGAAAAAGAGCAGGCCTGTCAGTTATTGTGTTCTAGAGGCATATTGTAGATTTCTTGAAATGCTTAATGCTACATAGCAATTACCATAGATGTTATTGACAGTATAGACCATCCTCTTCTACAGTTATCAATTTTACCATCAGCTAAACAATGTTTAATCTAGATTGTTTGGTTTGTGGTGTGGGATTTTTTTTTCCCTGTTCATTGCTCAAGACTGTGTAAAATATGTTTCAAGTTAAAAATCCTATGTTTTTAGTGTTTCAGTCTTGAAAATAGCTTGATTTCATGGAGCTTCAACAAAAAAAAAAAAAAAAATTAACACACTGTAAATCATCAGTAACCTCTAACAAGATAAGAGATAAATTGTACTAGTGGGCTTCCTAAGCACCTCTGGGTAAAACTAGTTTTCAGTCTTCATGTCCTGAAAGCATGATTATGAATAGCAGAACCTGATGTATAAAGCCATGAGATTAAAAAAAAAAAAAGCATTAGGAAGCAGTCAGCAACTTCTTCGCAAAACACATTTTTATTATTTATGCTGGACACCTCTGGCAAAGTATAGTTCAAAAGCTTGTTTAAGTTTATCTGAGCTTAGAGATTAGACATATTCCTTCTTGAAATTGTTTTTACAGTGAATAATTAATAATTGTCTTTTTTTTTTTAAGTACGAGAAGATTGTTCCTTCTTATCTATTTTTTTTTTTTCTTTCCTTTCTTCAAAATGAAAAAAAACACTCTCCTTCAGTGCTTTCCTATAATATGAGTGTGTCTCTCTTTCGGTAGTTAAAACATCATGCTGAACAACATCTGAGGCTTCATTAGAATTGAATTGAGAGGAATAGTGTTCTTCTACCTCTTACACATGACATTCTTGGTAATATACGAAAGAATTACTTGGGCATTTTGGTAGCTTTTAGTTGTGATCCACAATCTTCTCAGATCCTTTTCTGACAAGTTTCTATATTTCTGCACAGCAAATTATTTCCTATTTGTATACCTTATTTACCCTTCTGAAATACAGTCATATGGTCTCCAACTGGATTTATTTATTGCTCCTTGTTAATATTTTTCCCTGTTTTGTCATAAACATTCTGAATCTGTATTCTCTTTTTAAAAATATTCACAGTCTTGCCTAGACTGTTATGGTGTATAATATTTTTATGAATGCATTTTTCCATTTTCTTGTAAAAAAACAAACCCCTTCTCTAAGTGTTTCTGCTCAAGGAACTCTATCACTTACCTTAATATGTTGAAATTTGGGGGTTTTTGAAGCCTGTTATTCTGAAGTCATGCATAAGGTTTGGAATAGTCCTTTGTATAGGACTATCTTTATCCTGAGATTGTAGTATTATTGCTGTGACTTTTTTATAGTCCAGCAATAGTTTTTTGTTTTTTGTTTTTTTTTTTTTTGTTTGTTTTTTTTTTTCTGTGAAAAGCATATTACAGCAAAGAAAT
>NW_008618220.1:74181-78818 GCF_000691845.1 Merops nubicus
TTCCTGCAAAAAATGAGATGTCATAAAATAACATATTGTGGGTCTAATCATTATTTTCTTTCCTTTTATGAATATGTCAATGAAATAACAAATGCTGGCAAAGTCAGGAGAATTTTTCACAACATAAAAATGTCCTTACAGAAATATATTGCTTTTATTTAAGCTTTCTGTCTATCCCTAGGCACAGGGTAGCTACTTTGAAGTTTTATCAACAGTACATTTCAAAGAGTATTTGCAAGTATGCATTTTAAAAGGACTGACAGAAGAAAGAAAGTATGGCTTTGGTTCACAGTGACTCCTAGGAAGATGCTGCCGGAAGTGCTCAACAGAAATACTCCAATTGTGTGAAGTAAAGAGACGTCAATGTTTTATATTATTATGCAGCAATACAAAACTCACAGTAAATAGTTCAGGTTGAAAAGTTGTTTTTTCAAAAAGTTATAAAGCAAAAGGTTTTTTTGTTCTTAGTTTCAAAACAATACTTGAATTTCCTGATTAGCTATAGTCATGCAAAGGATGTAGCTTAATAATATAAGGACTAATGCAGCACCATTTAGAATTCTTTCCATTACTCCATATTGGTAATAAGTTCTTTAACCATCACACAAACCAATACTAATTGAAAATGCAGTTTGTTTTCTGGTATTAAAGCTTTTATTTTCAATTCGCATTACTAAAAGAAATGTAAAATCTATTCTGAACTAGTACACAAATTTTCTTCATGTCCAGCTGATTTGTGAAACTTGTTCCTAAGAATATCTCTGAAAATGTGATTCAGAATTTACAAAATTCTTTCAGAACTGGATAGTTTTGTGGACAGTGTTCAGTTTATTAATAAAGATAACCAATTTAAGAAGAGATAAAACCCTAGTGCTTCATGTTCCTCACATGATATTTAAATATAGAAAATCAAATGAGCTTTTAATATGGACAGAAGCTTTCACATTTTTTTCATACATTTTTGCTGCTATGGAGAGGATAGTATTATGGACAGACTATAGATGTGAGAGGAGTCTGGTTTTGATTCACAAGGAATTGGAAACTGAATTTTTAAGGTATTTTATTTGCCTAAAACAGTCTTTAGTACATTTGAAATCCGTACAATTATGTGGTGTAAGTCTACTGTACTCAGTAGCAGTTTTGCCATTTTTAAAAATTAGGCCAAATGACATCACAGTTTGAGAAACATGACTGGAATACTCTTAGGTCTCCTTCTGTGATTATTTTTTAATAAACTGCTTCTTAGCACTTGCTCTGCTGTATGAATACGGTACTTTTCAATCAGTATGCACTGAACAGACACATTGCAGTGAGAGAATAGAGCAAATCTGATGATCCTATGGATGAAAGAGGTGAATTGACACTTTTGAGATTAGAAGACTCACTGTCATAGAAGATAAGCCTTATATAGTTTTAAAAAATATAGTCTTAAGAAAATTTCATTTTTACTGGCAGGGTACTTTTTTTTTAAGTACAGTTAGCTATTTTCATGGCAAATGCTGTCCACAAGCAATGAGAAAAGAGCCCTTTGTGAAACTTGAGTTGTAATCTCAGTATAAAACATATGAGCATATACTTTCTCGGCTAAATAACTGAATGTATCATACTGTCTAAAAATTACTCTGAGTAGTCACCTATTTCTTAGCATGGAGAGACTATTACCAAATAATTTTTAAAAACTGCTAAATTATCTCAGGTTTTTGTAGAGATTTGGTATGTTTCTCTTTTCAAACAATGTATCCTTTTCTATACTCCAATTCTCCAAAACACTGTGGCTTTGCCTTTTTTTCCCCCCTATTTTATTTTGTTAAACAGGAATATCTTTATTTTTTATTATATCATACACTGAACAATTTGTATGTACTGCTTTAGACTGTTATTTTTTTTTCCTCTGATTTGCTTACCTAACATGTATTTTTAGGGGAAGTTTTAAATTTCTCTTTGGAGCTATAGTGTTTAGACATGAAGGTCTGATTTGTCTTACAGAAGGGCTGTCCAGAACTGTCCTTTACAAAATACCAGAAAGTCTCTGTAAAAATCTATTTATTGTCACTAGTATGAATAGTATGGAAAATAGACCAGGTTTCCAGCAACTTTTGAGTCCCTATGAACATGGCAGGTTTTTTTGATGTGTCCCCAAAAAGGATGTATAAATTTTTTCCATGCCATTTGTACTACAGTAACCCCTATGTTCTCTGTCCCTTACTCTATATTTTTTTTTTAGGCAGAAACATTGCTTCATGTCAAAATTTATTGCCTTTTCTATTCTTCAATATCTTCTTTAAAACTTAATTTCTGCAAATACACAATGCTAATTCATATTTATATTTACAGCAGTAGGCTCCTTTACAAAATAAAAGAATACCTACGAGGTTTTGTCACACTAAAGGAACTAATCTTAAAAGTTTATTTTCCTCTCCAATTTTTTCAAACACTTCTGATCAATGACAGCCTTAACAGAAGTTATAACTGGAAAAAAAAAATGGAAGGAAAAAGTAATTACTAACATGACAGTTCAGTTTTTCATGGAAAGACTGATTCAAATGACAAATATTCCAAATAAGAGATTGATTTTTATAATCATTCTTTGCATCATTGTTGCTTTTTGAAATAATAATAATTATTTAGATGGCAACCTCAAGCAATGGAATGTGTTGAGCAGAGGGCTTGCTTGTACAATGATATCCATCAGCTGGCTTGAAAAAAATCTGTATTGTTTGGTTTTTTTGAGTAATGAAGGACAAGTTTATTTCATGTTGATGTTTCTGCCCATAAGTCATCAAAAGAACTAGTGAATTCAAGGCTTAGGGTGAGGTTTCACCTTGCTGAAGTCAATGACAAACATCAAATGACTTTAATGGGACCCAGTCTGAGTATATACAGCTTTATTAAGTAATGCTGTAAGTATGCTGTTAGTCAAACAAGTTAAGCGTCAATGATAAAAAGAGGTTGGTTTTTTTGTTTTTGTTTTTTTTTTTTTTTTCACTTGTTTGCCTTCATCTGTGGCTAAATTCTATATACTTTCATTCCTGTGGGCAATCCATCACAACTCTCCAAAGAGAAAGGTGCCATTTCTGACTTTAAAAACCTGTGCTCATTATGTCACAGGATTAGGCTCTGCAGAATATTAATATTAAGTGAATATTTAAGTCTTGCAGTTCCAAGTTAAATGACTTTTGGTTTTGGCACCACATTTTCCTGTATCAGTATCTGAGAACCCCTGAAGGAGTTCAATGTAAGATTGAAAGCTAACAGCAAGTATAATTGGTGTAGATGGAAAAAATAGACCTACTATGGCTGCACACAGCAATTACATACCCCACTTGATTTCTAGACTTTTACCTTTGAAACTCAGAATGTAAGTTAGTAGTATTACTTTTACTTATTGCCTATTTTTATTCACTAAGTAAGAATGCTTACCAAAGTGGCATATATATTCTTGACAAAACTTTTGTTTGGAAGTATACTGGTTTACCAGCTCTGGAACATTTTTTTTTTTTTTTTTTCCCTTTTTCAAAGGGGTGTGATTCAATAATGTAGGTAAGCAAGGAAGTGAACTATGTGAATAACACTTTATGATTTGAAGTGAGAATAAAGCTGAGATTAGCAAAATACAACGTTTCTGTCTGATGGGAAATTATGATTTTTTTTCATACTGATTCAGATTGAAAATAACTATTTTTGGAATTTTTAAGTTTTGCAGAGCTGGCACTATTCAGTAATCACCACGAAAGAGGATCATTTATGGAAGCACAAGAATGGTTATGTTTAGGGAGAACATCTTCCATGCAGGTAGTTCTGAAGAGTAAAATTTAAAGAACAAATCAACCCAAACCAATACAAACCTCACTCTTTCTTGAAGACCCCTCTTTAGGTAATAATTAGCAAGAGAGGAATTCAAAAGAAAAGTGGTGGAATAAGTTCCATGCTTACAGATGGATTGTGGCAGGTGAGGAAGCACATGATCTCCAGGTCCCAGCTTCTTCTCTTTCTTACTTCTTCAAAGGAATAATATTTATAGGGTTAGTATCCTTGGGGTAAAAATACTGTATGACATTGCCTATTGCCCTGCATGTTGAGCCAGCAAATTAAATGGAAGTTGTGTCTGTCAGTGTCAAAAGTTATTTGATTGCCATTGTCCCGATCCAATGTCGGGGGAGGTTTCGATATGATCCCAAGAGGCGAGATTAAGATACAAGCGAGGTCAAATGCCATATACCCAATACAGTTTTTATTACAAAACGAGAAAACTGTTAGAAAAGAGTAGCGATAGGACAGAGGAAAATAAAAGGCAGAAATCAAGCAAGCGGTCAGTAGAGATTCGCCAGAGCAGTTACCACCATGGGCCCGCAGCATGCCGTCGCACTGGAGCCGTCTCAGCTTTGGGGGTGGGCGGTGGAGCAGCAGCGAGGCGGCGAGCAGGCCGGAGAGCCGTGAGCAGGTGCAGAAGGAAAAAGCTCTCTTGGGCAGGTGAAGAAAAAGAGACTGAAAGAGGCCAAGGCAGTGTCTACGCTGGCTTAAATAGGGTCTGGGCTGGATACTGACGTCACTCCTCCAGGTTGGCACAGGCTCCTTTAGGTGAAGTGTGCCTGCAGGGCTTCAGGCCGAGGGGCTGGTGGGCTGTCCCACGGCCACGG
>NW_008618220.1:78837-84310 GCF_000691845.1 Merops nubicus
CCATTGGCATGCCCACGCTGCACCTCCCTGGCCAGGGGAGGGGGCAGGCTGGCAGTGTGCCTGGGGGCTCCTCTGGAACGGCCCGTGACTCACACACACGTGCTTGGCTCCTCTCAGCGTGGTGCGTGCCCAAACATGTTCTGCCCAGCTCACACGGCTCTTCCACACGTGCAGTCCTCCATCCAAGTCTATCTTTGAGACAGACAGACATGGATCGGTCCTTCAGAGCCATCCCCTTTGCTTGTTTCTCAAGGTTGTGATTTTTTCTTCTTGAGACAGTTATTAATTGTTTATTTTCAAGACTGTGGTTGTATAGTGAAGAGGTATCCTATTGTATGGGCAGAAGAATGAGCAAATACGGTCATTTGCTTACATCTTGCCTGTGGACTTTTGTTATTATAAAGCAAGCAGCTCATTCAGTCTGTGTTTGGGTGTTGGGGTTTTTCTGTTTGTTTGTTTCTCCTCCTGCGGTGTGTACCTGTATGCAACTTAAGGAAAACAAAGGGACAAATGTTTTAACTTCCTGAAGCTATGAATGTCTTTGAGATAAAATCTTCACTGCCTCAAATAAGAGAGAGCGATTTTTTTGTTGTTACTGTTTTATTTTTTTTCTTCCTTTTGTGTCTTATTTCATCTCAACCTTTTTAACATTAAGGAAATTTTCTTTCTTGTTGCCCATCTCCTTTCTTCATGTCAATGTTATTCTTTGCTTTTCTTTCTCCTTAATTTTGATGTCATTACTAGCCCTCCTTGTATCACTGATCCAAAGCTCACACAGGTCAGTAGTGTTAGATCTTTATATGTAGAAGCTTGTTCTGTGGCAGCTTTGAGATTTTCAAAAAGCTTTTCTTTTCTAGCCATTTAAAGTGAAGAAAAAAGAAATGAGAAGGTGAAGAGCAATGCTCATCACCTTTCCCCACTCCCAGAATATCCAGTATCTATTTTATCAGGGCAGTCACTGCTGACATCAGGGACCCATGTTCCAGCTATAAATCTGTAGGCTGCTTCATATTTCTGTTCTACCTAATCCCTATCAGGGAGTTTGAACTATTTTGCCTTCCTGGGTTCTGCTTTTACACCCTAAATAAATAGCCATTCTGGAATGAATGCCTCTTTGCCTTTTACTGGAGCTGTTCTGCATTGTAAAAGTTATCAACCCCAAAATAGAAGAGGATTAAAAAATATGTAGGTCAGAATTTAGATTTTGACAAGTGAAGTGTATTTAAGTTCTTGTCTCAATTTATGAATATCTTTTTTTTTTCATGAGAAAATCTCAGTATATGTCTCATACATATTTGGGTACAGACATTATTATCATGGAGGGGAAGTCACCAGCAGCTGTGTTGTGAGCTTCTCCATCATGTAACACAAATGTTCACCTGTCTTCTTCCCTTGCTCATTGAACCAGGACTCATGTACACCCCAATATCCAATTTTAAGAAGAGTCCATCCTTTTGAAATTAGATATATATTCACTAGAAGTATTTCTATGTGAACAGATTCATATTTTCTAACAAAAAAATGAATCAGAATAATTCTTCAGCTGTAATTCCTACCATGGGAAACTTTCTGTTTACTAAATGGTGCCTTTAATAACATTTTATATCTGCATGCCAGACTTCTAAGCTGGGTTAACCTCTAGGAATATCTTTTGCAATGCCTGAGCTCCCTATACGTTATCTTTAATACTGAGTAGACTAAGTCAGGAACACATCACAGAAAGCTCTTTTTCAGCCAGATTGAGCAACTGTGAAAAACTTATTGAACTAGCCATATTAACAGGGCATATAAGCTCATCCAACAATATCTCCAAGAAGCCCAAACTCTTATAATTTTCATACTCATATTCCTCTGATGATTAAGGCACAACTTCTTCTCCCCAAAGCCTTCCAAATCCTTGAGGGAGAAGTAATGATTTGCCAGTATTGTTGTATGATAGTGCCATTCAACAGTGATTTACAATATTTAGAATGTACTGTTAAGTTTGAAGAGGTGTTATGGCCAAAGTTCCCCAAATTTCTGTGAAATGTATGATTTGACCAATAGGTGATATTTAATTAGAAAACTGTTTTTTTATGGACATCTGTGGACTTGATTGCATTGTATAAACATGGAAGAACTTGGAATAGACAAGGGAAAAAAAAAAATTGAAGTTATCTAAGTGTGGTGTACATTCAAGCCATGCATCATCTTCATCAAATTCTATGTTAATTTATATCAGATGACAATTTAAAGTCTCTTTATGTTTCAGATCGTATTTCCGTTAAATTTTGAGTAAATACCATTTCTTTGAGCTAGGTTTTTTTTTTTTTTTTCCCCTGGGGTGTGGGTTGTTTTGGTTTTTTTTCAAAAGTTAGGTGGATTTCATAGGGTATCTAATCAATTATGGGCTGAAACAAAAACAATTTTCTCAGAACTCTAAATTGTCCCTTTGGGTCCTAGGCTGCTGTTCTACAAATCACTCCTGAAGTATATGAGATTCAAGAAAATTCAACTGGAAGTTTTTGAATCACATGAGACTTAACTTTTGCTAAATTAAACAACTTCCATTTTTAATAGGAATCAGTAATAGCAGTAGTGCTGTTAGATTAGAGAGGAAGCCTTGCAGTGAGGTTATTGTTGTAATCTGTTGTAGTTCTTCATAAATGTGTGGGTTAATGTATTTTGTAATCATTAAATTCTTTTCCAGCTTACTACCTCTCTGTTTATCAAAAAGCGATAAAAGCATAAAGATTTGTAACTCTAAAAAAACAAGTTGTAAAAAACAGAAATATTTTGTGTCTCTAGTTACACCTCTTATTACATTTATGGAAAAGACATTCATTCTAAAGCACTTACTGAGACAAGTCCAGTATAATATATTGCCCTCTTATGATGCTAACCTGGGTATCTGTATCTGCTGCATTTGCAGCAGAAGATGGCAGTCTTTATTCAGTGTAAAAGGCCTAGACTAAATATTTTTATTTCAAAGGAGCAGTAAACACTCTCATCTATTAAAGAAGCCTATATGCAAATAGTAATATAGTAAATCTTTTGTAAGCATGTCATTTCTACTTTAACAACAATGTAATAAAGCAGAAACCATGTTTTGCATTATTAAAGCATCAAACAAATCAGATTATGCAGCACTAATGCTTCAATGAGCATCATTGAGCTAAACTCTCTTGTGTTTTTTATAATGTTTATATTTTCTTTGTTAACAGAAGGATGTTTAGAGGGTAAAAAGTTTACAGTCCAGTAAAAATGAGTAACCAAGTGTCCTCCCATGTCAGAGATACTGAAAACTGCTAGTGGTGTGACATTTTTGTATTTGTCAAGTTTGGTGATGCAAACATCAAATTAGATTTGCTTCTTACATAGAAGAAAAATTAACTAGAACAATTACAGGTGTTTAATCTGTATACCTCAGATACACCTAGAAGTGACAGACCTAAACTATTCTTAAAAGCTGGACCAACAACTTGAAGAATTATTCCCCGGATTCTTTTCCATCCTTACATTTCTTAGAGATCATGATAAGCACACAAATTCTTCTCTATATACTTTCATTCTGTCTTCTAAATGTTTGAACAATATTAATCATCATTTGTACTGAAGTGTTTTCCTGTCACTCATCCAGATGCTGCATTCATGCTCCTGGGAGCAGGTATCTTCTACTGGGTAAGGTCTTTTACCTTCTAAGATGAGTGTTACAGTTCCCTGATTTATCGCTAATGGTGCTGCCGTAATGTGATTAGTAAGAGCTTCCTGTATTCACTTCCTTTTGCCGTCAACAAACTATGGTAGATTAGGGCTAAAATGAATAGATACATAATGTAAAACTTGTCTGAAGTAATATTGTCTCTTGCTTTTCCATGGAAGTGTCACTTCATTTTTTTTTTTTTCTTTGTTTCAGTTGTTTACTAACAGTCAGATGATTTTGCACTATTTTCAAGTGCTGAAATCACTAAGGCTCACTGAAGTTTTAAAGATTTAGTCAGTTCTTGAATACCCACTGAGGGAATTTATCATTCTTCTTTGAAATAGAATATACATCATTGCTCAATCTTCCGTAATGTCCTTTGGTGAATATATAATCACATCTCTGTTGTTAGATTTTTGTCTTTTGTTGTTGTTGTCTTTTAACTTATAGGAAGAGAAATAATATGATAACCTCCCTGGAAATATTGCATTTATTTTCTTTAATTAGAACTGATAGTCTCCACTAAAACCTGTTGCAGATTCTCCACCTATATGGAATAGAGCTTCACAGTTGAGAGGAATTTTATTGAGGCAATAAGAGATTTGTGACTTCCAGAAGTCACAAGTGTGACAGATTCCACCCAGTGTGCTATAATAGAACTGCATATAAATCTGCTTTTCAGCTCGTACAAGACACAAGTTTAACTTTCACATATTTCTATTTTCACTTCTGGTAAAAGCCAAACCCTTCCATTCAGAGCTAGTGTGGGCGACACCAGTATTTCCAAATAGCTAACACTGAAATAATTCTCATCTGAGTATCACACAGTTCAAAATTTTCCTTTGCTTGAGGTAGATAGAAGTTATTGATGCTATAATGGTACATTGATGTATGGAATTGTTTAGCCCCAGCTGGCAGCTAAACTCCATCAGCCGCTACCTGCTGCTTCCCCCCTTCCCCTGCCCCATTCTTCTCCCCTTCAAGGCAGGACAATGAAGAAGAAGAGAAAACAAAAAATGGGTTGAGATAAGGGCAGTTTAATAAAGTAATACAGAGAGAGGAGACAAGAATAATACCAGTGAAATACTATGTAAAGCAAGAGACAATAAACAACATGCCTGAGATGCAGCACCTCTCCCTGCTCCAGCCACAAGCTAACCTTCTAAAAAAAATAAAAAACAAAAAAACCAACCAAACAAAAAAAACCCCAAAAAAACAAAAAACACAACCAAAACAAAAACAAACACCAATGTTGCTCTGCCCCTCCCCTTATATAGAGGGCATGATGTCAATATGATATTGAATACCCCATTGGCTGAGTCATTTGTTTATTGTGGCTGTGGTCCCACCCAGCTGCAACTGCTTGTGGAAATTAACCCTACCCTGGCTGAAGCCAGGACATAATTAAAAATATCCTGAGGGTTGAACCTTTCATCTCTGACAGTGAGATTTTAACTAGTATGGTTTGATTTTTGTTTTTATAGAGAGGAAATACAGTTTTTAACGCATGCTCTGTTTTGTTTGTTTGGGTTTTTTTTAATTTTTTTTTTTCTTTCTCTGTTAGTTTGTTAGCTTATAGTCTGTTTTCTTTTTTATCAAATTTTTTTCTATTTTATGTTATCAGAAATGGAAAGCACAAGGTCTCAGTAATAAAAGGGAGTTGGGGAAATCTCTTATTCTATGCAGACAATAGGTATTTCCCCATTTTCCTTCTTTCCTTTATTTGTTCAGGAGTGATTCTTAAAAGGCTAGTTATATTAGAAATACTTGTATAGCATTAGATAGGGAAAG
>NW_008618220.1:84341-88565 GCF_000691845.1 Merops nubicus
CATTCTTGGGTCTATTTTGTTTGTGGTTTTTGTTTGTTTGTTTGTTTGTTTGTTTGTTTTGTTTTGTTTTGTTTTTTTTCTTCCTATTTAAACTGTAACTTCTTCAGGTATAATAGTTTCTTCCCATCTGAACTTGTGGAGAGGAGCTCTGGTTGAAATTGGATTGGTTGACATGATTGCACTCAGCTCAATGGAAAACAGTTTTAGATTTTCCACCAATCAGAGGTGATTATATGAGACATGGGAAATGAAAGATAAACTTCCAATCTGCTGCAGAGATCTGCTTGGGTGAAAAAAAAAAAAAGTGAATGAAAAACTTTTTAATAAGAAATGCACTACGGAATCTGACTGTGAACTCCGGTTCTAGAAAAGGCCTAGGCTGTATTAGCTTTCCAGCTTCTCTGCTGGGGTTCCATCACTTTTGGGCTGTGCTTTCACAGCTGCCTGCTGAAGGAGTTGGAACCCTCACTGCTCTCTAGCTCCTGTATGAGACCTCAGGACAGAGGTGATTGTAGTTACTTTGGCAAGTAAGACTACTGAAACTTTGGGAAAGCCAAAATCCCCATAAATCAGAGATTTGTTGAAGTAATTATTTCCCCACCCACCAAAACAGTTTTATTTCATACCAAGTTTTGCATTTTGGTCTGATATCCTTTAATATGACTTTGCACTGCAGATAGTGATACTCTAAAGGAGCCATGCAAGTAAACCCAAGCTGAGTCAGGCAAAGATAGCATGACCCTGAAAGTAAAAGAGCTGCACTTGGATTGTGCCAGGCTAAAAAGCCTAGTACTGCCTAGATTTAGCCAGTGAAGCAGCACTAGCTTGGCAATCTCTGCACTTCAGTATGTACTATAAACACATCATTTCCAAACTAATTGGCTCTACTGTGTGAAAGCTATACAGGTAGAGTGTGTTCAGTCAAGCAAGAGTCGTGCTTGACCGGTCATTCATGAATGCTGTAATTTTATTTTGGAGGATGTGTCATTTTCTCTGGGATATCAAATGCCAAGAGATTTTGACATTTGCCAACTTCATAATCCGTGTTATGATGGACACTGAGTAATATGAAGTAGGAGCTGAGTAGTAAAATGAACTGTAGTGTCTGACAACCATGTTTTGAGCTGCGCAGAAATCACTGTGAAGGTCATTTAGATGTCTAAATTCCCTGAATGCAATTACAATTAGTGGGTTTCATCATCAGTTCAGTAGTTACCAATCTGTTCTATTCTGCTGTCTTCTCTGACAAATACAGAAACTTAATGACATACTGGAAACCCTCCAATAGTATCAATATAGACAACACAGTAATGCTATTGTAGCTGTGTTACTAGAGTATGATGAAACAATAAATGAAATGTATAATCTTCTGCCTGTTATGGCTCATCATATCACCCCTTCACTCATGGGCAGTGTTTATTCTTGACATACGGCATTGCAAGATCAGGTCATTTGCTGCTTCAAATCAGAATGTGTTAGCAGCATCCTTAGACTTTCTCCTACTAATACTTACAGCTACAGTAATGACTATTGTATATTTCCTGTTGTCTGATAGAGGGGAGTGCTGTCTCTCCAGTTTTACAATTCTTAAGTTTCTGGTAAAACATGGTTTAGATTTTGGAAGTTAACAATATTTAGTCAAACATTTTCCATTCTGAAACTGGACTTTTATCTCCCTAACTAAATTGGCTTAGCTCCTATATTTGATATTTTTGGGTTCATCTGAAGTTTGAATGGCCACAGTATCAGAGAAAAAAGGTAGTGGTAAGGACTTTTATTTGACTAGTAAACAGGTAATTAGTAGTTCTGCTGATATTGGTTCCATGCCTGTAGGAGATAAATAACACCACTTTACTTCCATTACTGGTTCACCAGCTGTATTTAAGGGTCAAAGGACAGCACTGTGCCACCCGCTCAGAACACAGCACAGACTATTTCCCATTGCTCAGTTTGACCATGTAAGCATTATCCTTTCAGATCTCCCATACCACATAACAGTTACTTGTCTTTTTTTTCAAGACATAATTTCTTAACTTTTTTTTTTTTTGGGTCTCTGGACTGACGTATCATCTAGGGAATCTTCCATTCCTCTGTTAATTTTCAGACAAATATTTCTGTGTTATCCTCCTACCTATCCCTACTGTTTGAAAACAGCTTTCCAAAATTCTGTATGAAACACAACTGTAGATGTCTTTGAGCTTAGCCTTTAAGTTTTCTATTTCTGTGATTTATTACACACAAACCCTTTTTAACTGCATGACCAATACTGTATCACTGCTCACTTTTATTGCATTCTGTCTCTTCTCTTTATCGGTCTGTCTCTTACTTTAGATTAAAAACACTTTGGAAAAACAGACTGCCTTCTTATCCTCTTTTTGTATGGTCTCTAAACAGGAGATTTTCTCCTGGAAAAAGCCCTTATATACTATATTACTACCTCCATCCTTGTTATTGTATATTGCTTGCACTTTAAAGTGGTTAGTGAAGTTGCTTCAACACCTTCAGATACAGTAGTGGGTGAGAATGTTAATTTCACAAATTAATTTTCTTACAAATGTACACATATGTCAATGTGAAATGGAGGCTAGGGTTCTGTTTGAAATATTACAGCTTTGCAAAATTTTATTTTCTTCTCGTACTTCAGTGGGTTGCCAACATTTTGCAAAATAAAATATCTATATTGTTTTAGTTGGAAACAATAGAATGCCTAGATGATATAATATTTATCATTTAGTTAAATTGGAAACAGATAAAAAGAGAGAAAATGCTAAAAGACAAAATTAATATTACATCAGTCAAAAATAGTCTCAGATACTTTACATTGTTTCTGTTGAAAATTTCATTCAGATCAGTTGTCTTAAGAAATTGTGAATTTCTATGAAAGCAGACCTTTTCTGCGAGACATCTTTTTTTTTTCAACAAACTCTGCAAATAAGTAACTTTTCTTATGTTACAATTAATTAACAAAAAGGAATGACAACGTATCTGATCTGTCCTATACTTTTGATATTCAGTGTGGCAAAAGTTTTATTACAGTCGTTTCACATACCAGGGTTGTTTTTCTGCCTTGTGTTGTCAAGTATCAGTGATGTTTAAGCATTCTTGACACTTGTGAATCTCCCTTGAATGACTCTTGACAAAAAAGATTTGTAATACATGTTAGAAGAATACTTAGGGGAACTATTGGAATACAATAGTTCAAGCCTACCCAAAATGTTTTGTATATTTATAGCTTTACACATTTACATTATCTAATGGACTACAGCAATTCCTGTTTAATTAAGCATCCTATTTCTTCCTTCCTTATGCGACTATGTAAAATTTGACCAAATTTTTCTTATTTTTTTTCATTTTGTCACTAATGCAATCTTTTAAGGTACCACCATCTACATGTTTGAGTACAGACAAGTGTTGAGAACTAACGCCATTTTACAGACTTCAGAACCTCTGAGCTTTTCTAAGTAGGTGCCTGATTAAATTGATGGATGCCATCAAACTGATTTATTGCCTTGTCTGAATTTCTCTTGATAGTCACTGAAGTTACAAAAAAATCCTTGGCATTATGTGTTCCTTTACAGGCTATATATCTTTATGGAACAACTATACTCCATGGCAAACGATATTTAAGAGTCCATCCCTTAGTTACACCAGAAAATTTGGCACAGATTTCTGTACAGACAGATAATTTTGTCAGAAAGTGATTAAAAGCTTTCATTCTAAGGTTTAGAGAAATCATATGTGGCTAGAACTCTCTTGTGACAGGAAAAAAACTCAAAAGAGAGAAAGAAGACCATGCTCTGACTGAAAACAAGAATGTATTCATTACTTCACAGAATCAGAGAATGATAGGGGTTGGAAGGGACCTCTGTAGATCATGTAATCCAGCCCCTCTGCTAAACCAAGTTCACTTAGATCACGCTGCACAGGAACATGTCCAGGCAGTTTTTGAAAGTCATTAGAGAAGACTCTGCAGTCTCTCTGGGCAGCCTGTTCCAGTGCTCCATGACCCTCAAATTTACAGAATGATCATTATCTTCAAGAAGAGGCATCTTACAACATTAAGCTGTGCCCTAAAAACTTCCTTACATAGCAAAGCTGTGGATTAAATGCTGATGTTACGGTTGTACTGTTGGGCTGTTGAAAGACATTTGGTGTTATTAATAAATCACCCACACTGCAAAATTTTGTGTATGGTTAAGGAATTAAGAGTCCCTTAGGTGCTTC
>NW_008618221.1:0-13813 GCF_000691845.1 Merops nubicus
AATATATCTATATATATGTAATTTTATTATTACTATTTCTCTTAAAGCTTTTTTAGTTTTATTTTCCAGTCTATAGGTCTGTCTCCCTTATTCTGTTTCCTTTCCCCTTTGGAAGGGAGAAGGTTTAACAGAGAGTGTCTGTCATTCGTCTACTGGACAGATCTGACCCTACACCTTGGCACATTTGAAGCAGACCAGTTAGTTTTGTCCCCTTTTGAGATATCTAAGAGCTATTATAAAGAGCCCTAGTAACCTTGATGTCTACCAATGGTTTTAAATGTTATATAGAAAGCACTGGTTTTGCATACCACAGAGTGGGGATTTTTTGAGCAACGTAATCCAATGAAAGATGTCCCTGCTCGCTGAAGGGTTATTGGACTGGGTCATGTTTAAAGGTCCTTCCCAACTCAGACTGCTCTCTGCCTTGCTATTTTTTAATCAAGTGCCTTAAAAACAGTTGTAAAAGACAAGGGGCACTAATAAGACACAGGTAGTTTCTTGCAGAATGCAGTTCTCACCAAAAAAAGAGGACAATAGAAGTTCGTATTATCAATTATCTATATTCCTGTCATGATGAGCTGCCTGATGCAAAGTCAAAGCCTATAGACCCATGCCTATGGATTTTCTCAGTTCACATAAGCAGCAGTGGATTTGAAGAGTGAGTAAGGAATGTTACAGAAGTATGGGAGCAACTGGGAGCTTTGCAGCTTTGTGAGTTTCCTCTCCCAGTCTAGTACTTTTAGAAATAGTGCTAGAATGTGGCTTTCAGAGGTACTGATAAAAATTATTAATGAAAAGTCACATTAACTGGATATGCATACTTGTCAGATCTTTACAGACTTTCAGATCTGCTGCTGAATGCTCTAAGAAATACCCATTTACAAATTCATAGCATCATGGAACTATAGAATGAGTTGAGTTGGAAAAGACCTTAAAGATCAACTGATTCTAACCCCCCTGCCATGGGCAAGGACACCTCCCACCAGACCAGGTCCCAGCCTGTTCCTGAACACCTCGAGGACTGGGGCAGCCACAGCCTCCCTGGCCAACCTGTTCCAGTGCCTCACCACCCTTGTGGTGAAAAATTTCATCCTAATTTCTACTCTAAATCTACTCTGTGCCAGTTTAAAGCCACTAACCCTTGTCCTATCATCACAAGCCCTCATAAAAAGTACCTCTACAGATTTCTTGTAGGCTTTTCTTGTTGCTGTGGTTTTTTTTATACTGTTTTTATGTTGTGAAAAAAAATTAATTTCACATGAACTACACCAAAATTTGATTTATCTATTCAGGGACTGACTATATGAGAGTATCAAGATTAAATTCATTTCAATAAAAGCAATAAAATTGATGTTGTTGAGTATTTTTCATTGTAACTGTGATTGTCAGTAATATAAGAACTTGCATAGATTTCCTGATTTGCTCTTTATGAAAGCACAATTGATATCCATTTGATGAATGTAGGAATACTGACTACAGCCTTCCATGAACTAACCTTATTTAAGAACAGACAAATATAAAAAACATGGCACCACTGCATGAAAGCTTTTTTGTACAGCTTCATGCTTTTTACATTTACTACTTCGGAATGAGACAAATATGAATACAGGTGTTAACAAACTAGAATCTGGACAGTCAGAAGTCCTGGCCTGGCAAAAGATTGTCAGTTATTTAATCTTCTGACATCTGCTTTTCTATCAGTTTGTCACATTCTCCTATGCAGGTATCTAAATAATCTTGGAATATATCCATTTGTAACTATTGTTTACCTATAAACACTAGTATGGAATTTTTTTTGTTGTTGTTTTTAAATAGGATCAGCTATATGCAAAGATCACAGAACTGGAGGAGGTTGGACTAAAAGAAAATTGGGTCAGAGGAGACAATATTTGGCCTTCCTAGGAAATCCCTTGAACGATGCTCATAAAGAGATTAGTCATTACTCAAAGATACCCACACAGACGTTCCTTTCTCTTCATGAATGTGGGTGTTCATCATTCAGCTGACAGAGACTCTTTAGAGAAATGAAATGTCATATTATTTTTTTTTTAAAATTTCTTTTGCTGCTTAATTTCAGTGTTCCAAGATGGAAAGGATATACCACTAAAGACACAGGAGGTACAAGACCAATTTCCTCGTGTAGTGCATAACGCTCGGTGACAGGTCATGTAGCCACTTCATACATTACACTCCAGGCACAGAAGTGCTACAAGTTCTTATAGAAATACTATTAAAACTTAAAGAATAACACTTTTCAGATTTGTCCATAACTGGTAGCAGTGACCACACTGATCCTATAGATTAAGCATCTCCAGGTCACACTTAAGGTTCTTTGTACGGTGATTTGGCTTGGAATTTTTTTGCACAAAAAGCTGCAGATATAGCTCTCACCCTTCCTGCCACAAGAGGCTCATGATGTAGCTATGACATGAGGCAACAAGGTGCTGAGTGTATTCCTAGCAAGAGTGATGATGGCTTTATCTTCTCCTGAACCTTGTTCAAGCTGCTGAAGAAGGGATGCATACAGCTCACATTTGTAAGGGATTACTTAGCAACCCAACCAATTTCCAAGCTTTTTACAGTCATCTGTGTTTATTCGAGAAATAACAAATTATACACAAGATTTCTCTGGTCTGTGGAATTTACTTAGAAACACAGAGTGGAAAAACAGACATGAGAAAATAAAATAATTAATTATTTAACAGCATTCAAATAACTAAGTTACTCAGGCTCATTTGAAGCCAGCTTGTGGTGTAGCTGGTGCTTTGAGATGTAGCTCTCTTTGATTTTTATTCCATATAAATTGAAAGACACGATATGCATATTTTAACTCATACTTTCAATTATTTTGCAGCAGATAATATGGCTAAAGCTCAGCGGCCAACTTAGCAGAAAAAACAGTGGTGTCTCTGTGAAGTTAATTTGCTAGGGAGCAAAGGGCATAGTCCTGTAGTTGTTCATTACCCTTTGCTGTCACTGCCTTCCCAGGGAGCTGGAAAAATCCCAGTGTGGAGGACAGCTAGAACTTTGCAGTACCAGGTCCATGATGTGCACATATGCTTAATTTTCAGTGAAATTATGAGCTAAATATTTTTATCCCCAGCTAGAAAACCGCAGACATTCTCTCCACAGACAAGACTACCCGTATTCACCAACACAAACTCTTATTTGTCTGAACCTGTTATCCACACAAACATACAGGAACCGACTGTTGCTGGGGATCAAACCCAGACATGTCAGGATTAAAAGATCAGACTGCTCTGTTGCTGGAAACAGGTGCTGGAGGTGCCAGCTGAGATAACCATTTCTGGTTTGTTTTCCATACGAGCATACGTCTAAAGACAATTAGACGTTGACCAGGAAAGTGGTTTTACGCAGGCTACAAAACAGTCACATGAAAGAAACGTTTTTGTTCTTGCAATTTTAACCTGACACAAATAACATCAACAAAGGAAGGTGCTTCCTTTGCTGGTAACACTAATGTATACACACCTGGTCTTTAACGAAGGCAGAGTGAATGATGGCAAATGCAAGAGTAGCAGGTAACTTGCTACGACTACCCTGCTACTTTCTGCTCTATCTACATGATGCATAATTACTTAGTTGTATTTCTTAGCCCTCTACAGATGTACAATCATTAAATTAAATATGCATTCATTTCAAAATCATAGAATCATTAAGGTTGGAAAAGACCTCTGAGATCAACAAGTCCAGCCATCAGCCCAACACTACCATGACCACTAAACCACATCCTGAAGTACAAGGTCCACATGTTTTCTGAACACCGCCAGGGATGGTGACTCTACAGCCTCCCCAGGAAGCCTGTTCCAGTGCCACACCTCTCTTGCAGGAGAGAAATTCTTCCTAATATCCAGCTGAAACGTCCTCTGGTGCAGCTTAAGGCCATGAAATGAACGTTTTAATTACACATCTCTTTCATCTTTTATTTATTTATTCGGTATCATTACTTATTTTTCCACAAGCACCACTCTGTCCCAATCCTGTATAAAAATCACAGTATACACATAGAAATCATACATATCTTTATGGTAACTCTGTTGTTCACATAGACAAATGTAAGCACAACTACTGTCCATATAGATTTACATAAAACTAATATAAATAGACAACTAATAATTTATAACTTTGAAAATATAGACTGTTTATAAAATGGATAAGCTTTGTGATCCTGTCACTTTTCCACCATTATCTCATCTGTAATTCAAATGAAAGGTATTGTTAATTATCATAAATCAAAACTGTGGTTTATTTTTTGTTTTTTTTAAACTACAAATCAGAGGGAATCAGCTACAGATGATGTAGAATAAAATGTCAGTAAAATATATGAGGGCCTAAGTTTTATCCAGGAAGTTGCCCTGAGTCCAGGTGTGGAAGAGGAACCTTGGCCTCTTTAAAGAATTCTCTCACTTGACAGAAAAGAGAAAGTGAGGATGAAAGATCCATAGAAAATCATCTTAAAAAGTGATGTATAATGGAAGTGCCATGTCATTTTTGTATTTTGTCTATTCCCTATTCTGCTGGAAAGTCACAAAATAGAGGCCCAAGTGTTTTTCCTTTTGAAATCATTACCAAATTCATTGACTCATTAGGCACAGGATAGATCCCTTACATTGAAACTCAGAAATGTTCCATTCTGTGTAAGAGACAAGTTGTGCTAGGATCACAATTTAGGAAATAGATGTTAGGCTGGCACTGAACAAGAAATGTTTTTTTCCTCTTATGACCAGTAGTAGAGATGAAATTTTCTGAACTGATAAAATATATGCATCTTTTTTTTGAATTAAAAAGAATGTTCAACTGACATCAAAATAATGATGTAAAATTTTATGGATTTTTATGAGGATTAGCTTCACTTGTCTTTAAATTTCTGAGTATCTTTCACTTAAATTCTGTCTCAGATAACACAGTCGAAACTTCTACTGAGACATGGGCACGTTATTATAAAAATAACTGCTTTCAAAAACATTTCCTGAGAAGTTAATGGAAACAACCACTTTCTCATCAAAGGTTTCAATTTCGCTAAATTACCAATTTCAACAACAACAAAAAGTCTCACAATATTTAAATGTGTTTTTTTTTTTTTAATGAAATCTATCTTCACATTTTGTGCTAATACTTCTCTAAAACAAGCAAGCATACAAACAAATAAACAAATTCACCTATTTTCTAAATGAAAATATTTCTCACACTTTATGACTGAAATTACTAGATATACCAAGGCTCCATGCAATGCAGATTCTGGCTTTGAAAGGTTCTGGTACATTATAAAATACACTTATAAAACTTTTAGATGTTTAAGCCATGTAAGACAAAGGTAGGGCCACTCTATAACAGTTAGAGATATAACTTAACATTTTGGTAGATTATTTTCTACATCCACGTCACAGGTCTGTCTCTTGTGATCTGTTCATTATTTCTGTTGCCCCTTCCAGTCTATTGTCTTCTCTAACTTATTTGGCAGAAAATTAAATATGTCTGCATAGAACAGAATGCTCCATGGGGCATCTAAAATGCGCTGCCATTTTGCCAATGACTAATAAGCAATAAAAACCTTCAAATCCCTCTTCTTTTAACATCACACTGACAAAGGTTTTTGTTTCATGTTTCTCTTCATTGCTGTTCATTGTTTTCTACACTCAGAATACCTCTCTGGTGTCCCTGACCATGGCAGGAGGGTTGGAAGTAGATGATCTTCAAGGTCGTTTCCAGCTCAAACCACTCTACAATTCTATGATGTTTGGCAATGCAAAAAATATCTTTTCATGGATATGTCAGATATGCTTTGCTTGAACATCTTGACCACTTTACAAAAGAGAGAGGAAATTTTCAAGCTGTTAAAAATATCAACGTTTCCCAATATTACCTTCATGAAACTTCCACTCACCATTCCCTTAAAACACTGGATCAAAAGTTGTGATATACAAGCCAGGTCAAGCAGCCACACTTCACACTAACTAAAGAAGATGTGCAGGTGTCACATACCTAACTGGCAGGACTTTGTTTACTATGCCTTCTGGCCATTTCGTCTAAAGGGTCAGGTCAATAGTTGTTTAAGAATTATCTGAGAAAGAGGAATAAATACCAGAGGCAGGCTTCAAACCTCCCAGGAAATATTTCTAGACTTTCACACAAAGTGATTGTGACTGAAACCCTAGAGATGTTTTCATTCAGAAAATTCAGTACAGGTAACTTGAATGAAAACCACATTATTTCCTCTGGAAATATCAAAGGAGAGGGAAAAGAAGCTTTGGGAGAGAGGAGAAAGGAGTTACAGAAGCTTCAGACTCCCAGTAGCACACACACTCCAGAGACAAGTGGTACAGCTATGACTGTGCAATGACATTTAACTGCTTTGATTTAAAACCATGATAAAAGCTACCAAGGCATGGAGTAATGTTTTGTAGGTGTATGTTTAGTGGAATGACTAAGACATGTCAAGCAGTGCAGGGAAAGCTAAAGACACTTGTGTTCATGTTTGGCCAACCTGAGTGCTCCAGATTCCACTACAGAAATGCTATTTTTTTCAATGTGATTCATATGGTTCTTTTTTTATTTTTCTCTGAAATAATAAGAATGCCTTTGTCAGGAGGATGGGGTAGGATTATAATCCTCTGCATGATCAGATGAGAAAAAATCACTCAGAAATTGACTCTTGTTCACCCCTCTCACCCTTTGTCTGAAGAAATCAAACATGATTAAAGGCTCATTTTTATTCTCTCTAGAGTTAAGATAAATTATTATAATGAAACATCGATGTGCTTTACAAAATATGAAGCATAATGACTTTGTAGAGCTCATAGACAATATTGTGTGGCTGATTTCCTCCTTGAAGGCATAATTCATTAACTGAATTTCTAAAAGTTCGTTAATGTAAGATTGGATCAATATATAACGTGTCAGCCCTTAGCTCTATTAAAAAAGAAGACAATACAACTTACAATTAAAAATAATAAAGTAAATATTTGTAAGATTTCTTTACACTTATTTGTTGTACTGATTTGCTGATTAATTTCTTTTACATTTGATAGCACTATATTTATCATTAACAATCATTTAAAACCAAAATGAAGCCTCTTCCTTCCCAGAGAAACAAAAAATTCCCTAACATTGATTTAAAATCATTCTTACTCATTTAGGAAGTTGATCCAAGTCAAAAAATCTATGGGAATTTCCAATAACTAAATTCCTAATCTTCAATATTTCTAAATGTGCTAATTTCATACGCTGTAAACTGTTAAACTGCCTTTGGTCAGGTTATCCCAAATAGAGGAAAATGTGTGCAAGTCTTTGCAGGACAAGGTCCTACACCTCCTGAACAGTACTTTTATTTTCTATAGTTCTGTTAGGTTTCCTGTCACTCCAATTACAGATAAAGGTGTGAAGGACGCAGCACAAAGAGGTAGAATACAGGAGGGTAAAAAAAAAAAAATAAAAAATATTCATTTTAAAATTTTATTTAACAGCTTTATTCAAATTCAACTATTGTCAAATTAGAGCCATATTAAAAGAAAATCAGCTACTCTGCACCAAGCTCACTGATCCTACAGACATTTTTGCAGCAATACTTGAGATAATGGTTTTGAAAGGTAGTCTAATTATAGCTACACAAACTTCAGCCAGAATTACAATTTTAAGGTAGGAAACAAAATATAAGAAGAAAATTGTTGCTGTGAAGTTAGTCGCCAGACTATGAACACAATTCACTTTATGTGCATCTACTCCAGTGTCTCTGGAATACACGATGTGATATAAAGGGGAATAAAAACTTGCAGAGGTTTCTCAGATTCAAACCAAAACCACTAATTACAACACAATTCCATTTTAACAGAAAGGGGTCAGGAAAAATGAAAGGTGCATCCAAACTTAGGAAAATCATTAAAAGCCTGACCAAAGAAAATAAGAGGCAGAAGCATCAAAATTTATTATTTCCAACTCTACAGCTGTAGATACTGCTATGACCAAAGGTTGCAGACCTATTAGATATTCCTTCAAAAAATGACATGTTTTGCAAGAAAGAGGGTCTTCAAGGGTCTTAAAACATTATTTCTGCATGAGATCCAGCACAACAGGTCGTAAAGTCTACAAACTGGAAGGGACCTTTCTCTACTTTACTCCAACAACTAGTTCAATATAGAATATATTGATCTGTGCACAATGTTGTGGAATAACCTAGAAATATTTCTGTCTGCAGGAAAGAATCTGACTGTTGGGAATAGCACAGTTGGACTGCTAAGAATACAAAAAAAATATTAGTTCTATTACTTTGTCTGACTAAATATTTAATTGATTATTTAGTTTGTAAGACATCAAAAGTTTCAAGATGACCTTATGCCTACTTCTGGAAGGTTACAGAGTAAGCAGTTGTGAACTAGACAGCTTAAGACAACTGAACAGGAACTGTGTGCTCTGCTCTCTGCCAAAACCATGACAGCAAAGAGAATCTCTAAGGAGGTTATAAAGAATATTTTGGAGACTTTCAGAACAGACTGTACAGTCTCTAAGATGTTTCCAACCACCAGGGTTGACCTGTGGTCCTGCCACAAGGGGACATGTATTGGATATGTGCTTTACCTACTAGTCTGAGTGTCCCACAGTTTGCTGAACTGTGGGGATGTGTTCATTTATTTACAGATATTATGAGACTATTGTTTTTTTCTGTAAGGTCTGTACACCTCTATCAGTTCCAAGAAAATGCTGGATGCCAAGTCACCACAGGGTATGTGTCAGCATTTGTTAAACACGCTCAGTACACTCTTATTAATTTTACATTGCTGTGGTTTCACTGTTGGGGAAATTCAAATGGCAGCACATGGCATTGCCCTGTGGGGAAACAAGGGAAACGTTGAATATTTTAATAATGTAGGGTTCATTTTTCCTGCCTTTATAGACTTCTTTGCATTTTTTTGCTGTATGGACAGTTTCAGTGCCACAACTCACCTGCCTAGGGCATTCCTTCTTCATAGGCAGGATTTTTTACACATAATATATAAACGTCCAAAATTTTAAAAGAATGAAAGATGGGCTTGCATGGCAGGAGAATACTTTCAACAAAAACAAACCCCTTTAATATTTAAAAAAGCAACAACAAAATCCTTCTTCCTTCCATATCACTCCATGGAGTCTTGAGGAAGGTTCATACAGAGTTTCAGTTCTAAAGCTCGTGTATGATGATTTCAGAAGCCCTATTATAGGGCTTGAGAAACAGGATTAGATTGATATTGGATGAACCTCCTACTCGATTTGGAAAGATAAAAGGAGTTGACTCTCACAGTCAACTGTTTCTACTGTCATGTGGGAAGAAGTTGCGGCTGAGGAGTTCCGTGGCAAATCGATGTTCCCAGAGACTAAAAGCAATCAGCCCTGGGAAAGCACAAGTTTAATGTGATTGCAGGGGAACATCGAGAGGAGACGATGAGGTAAACCTGCTGCTCTGATGGAGCACAGTCCTAGCAATACTAGTTTGTCACAGCCATCATGTGCCTCTGCATTTTTCTGCCCATTTCTACAGTTATTGACTTAGAATTCCTTTACTAGCACAAACCCTGAGCATGGAAACTCCATTGTTTGCAGAGTCCCATGGTCACAGAAGACTGCCTTAAAAAATACTTGTAACAGCTTGACTTCCACTTCATCCCCTGGTCTCCAGACTAGTGGCTGGGTGCCATTTATTTAGAGCAAAAGAGTGTATAGCTGCTGTGTTTTCCATGTGCAACAGTTCACGTTTTCTTGCCTAATATCATCCAGAAACAACAGAATGTGAGAAACGTTCTGTATGAAGAAGATGACCACATCAATAGAGGGACAAGCAATCATGAGAAACACCAGCCAAATTGATTCTGGCCTGATCTGGCTTCTGTATAGTGGCTCCCAGAACACCAGGACTTGTGCTGAGACCGCCACATAACTTGGGAGGATACACAGTTAACCAGGAGGCTCAGCAGGGCCTGGCCAAAGGAAGGACAGGAGTAATAGGTGACTACTCCTTCATAGATTGCTTGAAGTGTGGTTTTCCTCTAGCACAAGTCCAGTCTCTAGAAATGAGTTTACCCTGAAGCAGAGAGGCTCTACTTTCTTGCCTTTCTCTTCTGCATTTTACCCCTCGAGATGAACTTTTACCTCTACCACTTCACATCACCTTCCACTGAGGACCAAATATCTTCCTTTTTCTAACTTACCAGTTTCCAGATACTAAGCAGCAGCCAGCTTCTTTCCCAGTATCTTACAGTTTTGAGAGGGTTCCATTAGTTTTGTGGAGTTTTTAATAACATTCTGCTTTTCTCCTTATAAGTTTTCAGCTTTTTATATACAGTACATCTATCACTCCCAGATGTGAACAAAACTAGGTTAGACACACATGATATGAAGGACCATGCTATTCAGTAAAAAAAAAGAGAGTACCAATAACCTTTTCATAACACAATGTAGGTGCATAGAGAAGCTTCACTAAACAACTACATTTCTATACTCAGTCCTAACTTAAAGGAAAAAAAACAAAGTCCCTAGGTTAGGTGGTCAAACAATATAAAGATGACGTGATTTATGACAGCTAAGAGAAGCTAGTGCTATGAATGCTGCCTCTGGAACAGCTGAAAAGATAGCATATGTTGTACTAACAGGAATAAAAGTCAAGTTGAATGTACTCTCTACATTTCCAAACTTACAAGCAAAAATAATGCCCAGTGTTGGATACATGATGTTTGCCACAAGTACAGCATTGATGGATTTTGTCAATCCACCTTGCTTGTTTGAGAATGACATTAAATAGAGGAGAAACCATGCTCAAATATTCCCCTCTCTTCAGAGTAGGAAGCTTTCCAGTGCTCCCAAGGCATTTCTGTTGTAATACTCTTGACTGTTATTCAAGGTACACTCATGAATCCTACGCACTCTGCCCTAAAGACCTGGCCTGAACCTCTCCTCTTCTGCACTGGATCCAGGCATTAGAGCCCAAAGCTGCAAGACATTGTGAAGACAACTTTCTGTGTGACTGTGCTGTTAGAGGGGACTAAAGGGCACAGTTCCTTGTTTTGCATGCAGGAATCATACAATAGAACCATAGAAATGTTCAGGTGGGAAAAGGTCTTTAAGATCATCGAGTCCAACTGTAAAGCTAACACTGCCAAAGAACGTGATGATTTCTGATTTATGAATTCCACAGCATGCCTCTTGAGGATTTGTTCAGAGCTCACAGTACCTTAAGGATGCTTTGCAACTAATTTTAGAGATGAGTCAACCGTGTTGGTATCTGTTCAATAGAAAGAAGTTCTGGACTGTGCTTATTGTTCCAATGTACTTCTAACAGATTTCTGCTGATTAAAAAAAAAAAAAAAAAAAAAAAAAAACCCAAACAAAAAACCCCACAACAACAGCAACAAAAACTAAATTTTTTATCAATTACTTATTAACCAGTAGTGTACCATGTGTTATTTACACAGCACAAGATATTTTCTCCAGTAAGAGCTGGGAAAGTATACATGTGTATCAGTGGCCAATCTCTTCAGGGAAGCACTGCCTGTACTTGACTCAGAGATACAGTCTAGTGCCTGGATCCAGAAATCTTGTTTTTCTGCAGAACAAAGTGTATCTGTGGCAAGTTCAGGGAAGCAAGGAAGTTACAAAAAGCCCAGAAGTTCCTGTTCTGTGGGAACTAAAATTGGAGCATATCTCAGTTAATCTGCATAAAACATTTCCCAGATATTTCCTACATTTTCATTCCAGCATTTCCAAACTAAGTCAGTAAGAAAAGTGACTGCTTATGCTACGACTCTCTGGACTAATAAATCCTGAAATACTTCTGCTCAATGCAATATTCTTAGTACCCTTCATATCAACAGAGAACACAGTCTATTTAAGTGTCTTCAGCAAAGGAGGGTCTTCAGTCTGGATCCCACCTCCTGAAATTAGTGTAGGCATCAAAGTGGGTGGCACCACGAGTAGCTCCACAAGTGCAAACAAAAACATGGGTCATATCCGTGTCTTAAAGGTCATAGCATCATAGAATGCTTTGGGTCAGAAGGGACATTTACAGGCCACCTAGTCTAATCCTCCTGCAGTGAGCAGTGACATCTTCAACTCAGTCAGGATGCTCAAAACTGCACCTAACCTGACCTGGAACGTTTCCAAGGATGGGGAATCTACTATTTCTCTGTGTTTCATTACCCCCATTGTAAAACCTTTCTTCCTTATCTCTAGTCTAAATCTCAGCTTTTTTAGCCCTGTTCCTATACGCTCACCTAAAAAGACTGTCCCAATCTTTCTTACAGGGCTTCTTTTAGTATTGAAAGGCTGCAGTAAGGTGTCCCTGAAACCTTCTCCAGCCCGAACAACCCCAACTTTCTCAGCCTGTTCTGATCATTTTTGTGGCCTCCTCTGGGATGACTCCAACAGGTCCACGTCTTTCCTGCACTGAGGACTCTAGAGATGGACACAGTACTCCAGATGGGTCTCGACAGTGCAGAACAGAGAGGGAGAATCCTCTCCCTCAACCTGCTGGCCGTGATCCTGCTGATGCAGCACACTGGCTGCCCAGTTGGCCTTCTGGGCACACATTGCTGGCTCACGTCCAGCTTTCCATCCACCAGCCTGGGCAAGGAGAGACCATGGGCACATACGCCCAGGTTCAGCTACTGGACTACACAATTCCATTCAAACCTGAGTAAAGCAGTTAAGCTCTACAGAGGAATAAAACATGAGCCTGGCTTCATTTACTACAGATTGGTCCCTAAGTATCTTACTGTCTAGCATACTGGTTATTTGAAGTCCTATTAGAAATTTTTTATTTTTTTAAAAAAATATTTTAACCTTTGTGAAAGGAATGTAGATGTAACTGAAAAAAAAAATAAAATAAAATTTTGATACATAATTTAGTGAGGTCACCATTTTATTTTAAATTTTTCTTTCCTGGGGATGTAGGTATTTAACTTTCTGCCATAAGTGCTGATGGACATGATCTTTAATAAATGTTTTTTTAAAAAAAAAAATCTTTTCAGAAAATGTAGATTGTCTCTTTTTATAAATTCTTTAAAAACTGAAACACAAAACAATCCAAAGATTAAGAACACTAGAACCTGATGAGCAGCCTCATCTACTCAGAATGGCTATCAGAGCCTTTTCATATTTTAAATTGAAATGATAAAGTAGGAATTAGTTCCAGCATGGTAATCTGTCTTAAAACAACATAAAAAGAGTACTCAGTTTTATTATTCTCAGTTCTTTAAAAATTCTATCCCAAATTAATAAGTCTTAGTAGAATTTATTTTAATAGGCTCTAGATAAAGTTAAAAGGTGCTAATTTTAAAAAGAATAGAATATATTATTCTCTCAATATAGTACAAAATTATCATGTCAAGTTTGGTGTCATAAGATATGGAGCCCAGGATTTTCAGGATTTCAAAAACAATAATACATAAAAGAAAAAAAAAAAAAGAAAAAAAGTGTACGAAAATTACTTGTATTATTTTTTTCACAAATTTTTTTCCCTCTTATTTTGATGACTTTAATAACAAAGATACAGGGCTTGAATTGTCATCAATCCTTTGAGCATAATCTTCTCATAGTCTAGATAAAAAAAAGAAAAAAGCATTTTTAACTTGCCATAAGCAACCATTTAAAATTAAAAAAAAAAAAAAAAATCAATCAAAGTTTGTCAAATAATGTTTTTAGGGATACAACCCTAATTTCTTTGGAATTACTGGGAACTTTTAGGATGAGAAGCAAGGCCAGGACTCTCAGTTCCTTATGATTCCTCATTCAGTTTCCTTATGCATTCCAATAGTAGAATATTTCAAATATT
>NW_008618221.1:13852-32500 GCF_000691845.1 Merops nubicus
TGGAGTTGCAAACGTTGCTTTCTCACCCCAGTCAGCATTTGGGGGATTTTTTTGAATGTCTCCGAAATTCTGAATATATTTTTCTATTGCAGACACCATACAAAATTGTTCAATATTTGAAAAAAAGAAAAATTACATGAAGAGAGAATAAAATCTAATAATTCTTCAAAAAGAAAAGACACTAAAACTGCTGGTTCAACAAACAACAAAAAGTCTTTTATTTTCCAGTTCCAGAATCTGAACTACCAAAGAAAAAGAAGAGTTTAAACATCTATTTGGATATTTTCAACTGCTTTCATACATATGCAAAATATAATTGGTTTCCTGCTAGTCTGATTGTAGTAATTTATCTTGTATACCAGGAAAATAAAATTAGGTCACTTCTGGGCAGTTTGAGTTGTCTAGCAGTGGAGATTATATGGGATCAAAAGTCTATTATCTACCAGTGCTGCAGAAATTAATGCTTAAATAAGGTTAGCATGTCTAAACATATTCAGTCACCTAAAATTTTGCCACTAGAAATATTTCATCATCATAAAAATCAAGTGGCCAATGATGCATCCACAAACCAAAAGATGACAGCATGAATTTTTTTGATAGAAAGGCTTCTTGAAGAAACTGTATCACAGAATCACAGAATGTCAGGGGTTGGAAGGGACCTCCGGAGATCATTGACTCCAACCCCCCTGCCAGAGCAGGACCATCTGGTCTAGGGCAGGTCACACAGGAACACATCCAGACGGGTCTGAAAAGTCTCCAAGGCAGGAGACTCCACAACCTCCCTGGGGAGCCTGTTCCAGTGCTCTGGAACCCTGACAGTAAAGAAGTTCTTCCGCATGCTGAGGTGGAACTTGTGCAATATCACAATATTGTGTCTATAATAATAGTAACAACAATAATAATGATCATGTTTCTATAATAATATCGAATGTCTTTTTTTTTTTCCTTTACAAGTCAATGCTAAGTAGGTGTTATGCAGTAATTCTGACAGCAATAGTTTCTCCCACTCTTCCTTCTGGAGTGGAAATTCATTAAATTCCTACCTATTCTGTGAAGCTTCACTGGATGTGAGTCCACAAGGTGTAATGTGATTGTTTACAGCATCGTGAGCGTTTCGTAATATTAAGGTGATGAAGGGTTAAAACTGAACTGACCTCTTGTGTAACCATACCTACATCAACAAGGTGATCTGGGCAGAGGTACTTTTCTGTAATTCCACTAAATTCTGTGAGATACAGCAAAGCACACTTGACTAGGACCAACAGTGCCTGCACAAGTGCAAATGAGAACAGACCACACGTTATAAAGACATATCAAGACAGAGTACTTATGTAGGCACTCAACATATTAGCAAGTTTCTAACTTTCACGAAACTGCTAGAGCAGAAGTAAGGAAGACCACAAGGGATTTGTCTCAGATTAAAAGTATTGTGTCTATTGAGTGAGTTTAATAAGGATTCTGCCTTCTGACAACTAAACCAGTCAAGTCTTCAGCTGTCAAGAACTCTCCCTGAAAGCAGTGACTCATTCACAGAAGAAATGGAAGATTCCATAATCACTGAGTAAACATAAAGTATGTGCTTGACAGGTGATTTTTCACCACTGTGGATTTCACCAATTTCTTCGGGACCTCTGTCAGAAAAACCTTTGAAACAGAAATACATTATTTTCTCATTTTTCAGTTTCTTCTGGTACTCCAGCAGCACTTTACGCCTTTGGCTGGTCATGTAAGGCTAAAACCCATCACTGCTGGTAGACTGTTAGATAGATTATATATTACACCTTAAGGCATGGGTGGAGGTTTTTCATTCTTTGTTCTCAGGGGAAGAGGGGATAGTTACCTTTAGAAAGTCTAATTTGAGGATCCTTTCTGCAGGTACATTTTTCTGTACAATTTACTGTGTTATCAAATTGTGGATATTGAAGCCTTTATGTCTTTCCTGTTGTGTAATCTAGGACAAACTTTGTTGTTTGGCTGTCTCCTTCATTTAACTTGGATTACATTGACATTGTCGGAAATACATTTAACCTTAGTGATACCCACCTGTTACTGACAGATTCTAGTTCAACAGTTCACTAATAATTCCTCCAACACTCAGCAGGCACACGTGAGAAAAAATCATCAAGATTCTCCTTCAGTATATATCCAGACAAAGGCTCCACAAAACTCTTGCAGGATGAGTATCCACTAGTGCTTGGCTACAGCACGTTCCCAGTTCCCTTTTCCCCTGTTCCACAGACATTAGCAGGGGCAGTATGAAGCTGCTGTATCAGCACAGATAACCTGGTACACAGCCATGCTCAACTCTGCTCACCTCATCCCTCTGCCCAGCTGAGAGCCTGAAGTACTTCATTTTATGGAATAATTCTCTACTGTAGAAGTTATCTGTGGTGCTATTAATCAAATTATCCTCATTATTTTATAAAAAGCTTGAGAGGATTCAGTAAAATCTGGGAGGAATATCTGCAGTGTCTCAAACACTTAAATTATTAGCTTCATGGTTTTAGCATCCTAGCCATCAGTTTACACCGAAGGGTCTACACTAAGAGTCTTACACTAGATACAGAGATTAATCTTCACCCCTTTAAAAAAAAAATAGAAAAGGGGGGGGGGGAGGAACAGGGAGAGAGGGGAGAAGGAAAAGCAAAGGAAAAAGAAGCACCAAGTGGTTTTTTTCTAGCAGTTTCTTTGGACTTAGCTGGTCTAAAGGTGTCCTTATTCACAGAGTAAATAACTTCCTTCAGGAACCACAATCTTATCTGTACATCCTTCACTGCACTGAGAAAGAATACACCTTGGTCTTAGTCTCCAGTTCTTTGCGTACTACGTATTACACCTGAAGGATTCTTTCATCATCCCTCTCTTAAAACTTTATTTTGGTTCTTTCAGTACAATCATACTCGAAAAAGGCCAATCAAATGAACTTGACTTACAGTAACTTACTATATTCTTCTAAATACTTCCAAATTTTTAGTTTCCTAATTTTGCAGCAAATAAATATGCACATCTTCAAATTCCACATTGCTGAACTGAGAAAAAAAATTTTTTTTTGCTCATTTGTTTCTTACAATTTTCTAGACAAAAGAAGCCTTCCTGATTAGCCTTAAAATAGTTAATATCTAGCTGACATTAACCAATATATAATTTTCCTCTCACTTTTTGTAAGTGAAAATCATCTATTTCATAAAACAGGGAAATAATATACCTGTCTTGCAGGTTGGGATGGTGGAAGGTCTGGCAAAGTGATTTGGGCAAATCCATTTATAATCTACAGTCTTCAGCAAAACCACAGGAAAACAGTCTATCCAGACCTAAAATACCATCTTCTGAAACAAACAAACAAACAAACAAACAAACAAAAAGTAACCAGACAAACAAAAAACCACCTCTATTTGTAATAAATTTACACTTGTGTGTTTCTTATGTCTCTACAGCAGCTGACAGTAGGCAGTTTTCTTTGGAAATACTCTGTGCTAACAGAGAAAGCATAAAACAGGCATAATTCTTTGGCAGATAAAACAATGGTCAGGCACAGAATCCTTTCTGTAATCCTTGCCTTGTAAAGTACTTACATATTGGTACTTTGAAAAAAACCTGAAGAAATAAAGAACCATCATTTGCAGCACTTCATCTTCTTTCCATTTCCTGGTACCAGTATTTTGCAGATATTTATGTTCCATCTGCATGAAACTTCATTGCCAGGCTAATGTAACACTCTACTGATAACTACACCCTGGAAGTAAAGCTACAGTAATGTCTTTCCATAAACCCCACAATGCTATCACCTAATAAAGCATTACCAGTACAGAAAGTTGCAATTATGTCCCTTTTTGGATTTGTTGGTTTTCTGTGAAGCTCAAAGACACTATGGTGTGTAGCACAGTGGCAAATGTTCTGACTGCACATTTTCCCTCCTCCCTGAAATGGCCTGAGCCTCCCTCCCACTTGCATAACTCCACCAGTAACCCTACATCTGCAAAACATCTGATAATGGTATTTGGAGCCAACCTAGGTGTGCTCCTGATCAGGCTGTTTCAAAGGGCTTCCCCTTCAACAAGCAAATGCCACCAGTCCCAGGACAAAAACATCTGTTGAGATGCTAAATTTTGAATACTGTATCAAGGCAGTACAAATGCACCTCAATGTGGTGATTTCAATGGAATTCTGTTTAAATATGTCTTTCTTAGACCTGAAAGTAAAGGGTTTTGAAAGAGTGCAATCTTTTAAAGACGTTTATTCCTAAAAGTACTGTGAAGTATACATCTCCTGGGCAATAGACTTGCTTTTAATGAAGCATAAGTCAGTTAAAAACTACATTGAATCTTATTTCTGTAAATGGGATATTCTCTAGCTTTAGGCAAAATATTACAAACATCTTCATCAATGTATTTACCATATATCACCAGACTAGTGAAACTATAGTTTCTATTCTGTTCTTAAATGGCTCTGATTGGATGAATATTTTGTAATGAAAAACAGTTTATGTATACCTGGGGATTTGTCTTGAGGAATGATTACAGCTATGAGAACATACCTGATAGATATATACACTGCAAATTTTTACAGGTAACTGTTTACTATTAAATGTTTAGGAAATGACTAGGACAGAATTGTTCAGATATCAGGCTGTGCTGTCCTCAGCAAAAATATTAAGCTTTACCTTCACAGGCCAGATGTTTGGGCAGAGAGCACAAATTGTGCCACAGAACACCAGGGTACAACAAGACAACACCCCCTTGTGAAAGTGACTCAAGACTTTCCACTGTGGATGTTCCTTCAATGCATCTAATGTTATATTTAACCTTTCAGTAATGAAAACACAAGTACTGAATAAAGAGCTCTTGATAAAGAAAAAGATCAAAGAAAAAATCCAGAGCTTTCATAGTATATAAAAACAGCTGACTATTGCAGTACTTGGATTCAGCATAGAAATAGACTGTAGCCTGGGAGTTTTTCAGACAGAATTTTTAGGGATTGTGCCAGAGCTCTCTGATTTTCAAGTCTCTCAGTCAGTGATCCAGAAGAAGCCTCAGACACACACGTCTTGGTGAGGAGGAGCCCAGAGGGGACTCGTGTTATGGTGCACTCAAATAACATCATCAGGGCAATGGATATGGTGTAACACAAGGGCTGATGAAAGAATGAGGTGACTGCACATGTGCATGCATATCTATTTATATAGAAATGCTTTATTTATAATCCTTCTGTAGACAGAGATCTTTTCATATCCACCCTCTATCTGTTCTTCATGCATAAACCAAAATGAGAGCTATTGATTATGACTAACATTCTGCCAGGTAGGTAAAAAGCAAATGTATCCAAATATGTATATGGACAACCTCTGGATCCATTTTACTCAGAATTCAAACAGAAACTGCTGTTTAGAAAAACAGTAGCTTAGGGAAGAGAAGACTTACAAATGAATGCCTAAACGTCATAAAGCAATGTATAGTTCTACCACATAAATATTAATTAGCTAGAAATGTGTGGAACACAAAGTTCCTGACAATTTCTGTTTCTTTTTCTTTCTTCCTTTTACCCATTACAGTCACAAAAAAAAACCCAACTGATACTGTACTACTAAGCCACTTAACTAATATTTTTGGGACACAGCACCACGACATATTACACAGTGCATTGCACCACAGCACCCACCCACTTCTGGAGCTCGTTTTCCCTTTGGAAAGTCAGGACGAGAGAGGTGGTGGAAATACAGCAGTGATTCAGAAGCAACAGAAGTTTGTTGGAGCTCTGCTGACAACAAGGCTCGCCTCGGCCCTGCGCCCTATCGCTGGCAGCTCTCCCGCTGAGCAGGGTGGCTGCTGCAGTGCCCAGGGATCATTTTTCCAGGGGTGGAGGTGAGGCTGACTGGTCTGTAGTTTCCTGGATCTTCCTTCTGGCCCTTTTTGGAGACTGGAGTGACACTGGCTTTCCTCCAGTCCTCAGGCACCTCTCCCATCTGCCACGATCTGGTGAAAATGATGGAGAGGGGTAGAGTGACCAGGTCAGCCAGTTCTCTCAAAACTCTTGGGTGCATCTCATCAGGGCCCATGGACTCATGCATATGCAGTTTCCACAACTGATCACAGACCCAATCTCCACTGACTAGCAGAGAGTCTCCCCTCCTCCAGGCTTTCTCTCTGACATCTGGGATCTGGAGCTCACGAGGGCTGGCCTCAGCATTAAAGACTGAAGCAAAGAAGGCATTTAGCAGCTCTGCCTTCTCTGCATCCTCATGAGCTGGCTAGATCCCTGCACTCTTCCTGAGTTCCCAGCCCCTCCCTCCAATGGTGGAAAAAAGGGGAAAGATTTAAAAGTTGCTTACCATATAAAAATCTTGCCACTAAGAGAAAAGTTAGTTTTTAAACACTTAAGAGGTTCTTCCATAAATGTGTTTTCTTCCTGTATACTTATCGCACGGTGTAACTTACTAAGATTTATGGGCATTTCTTCAGAATTTAGAATTCATTGTGGATATTTCAATTTTTGGATGTCTCTGATGAGACAAGGCATTTTAAAAGCCTTGCTGTATGAGTGGAAATGCTCAGGATTTTCTGAAAATCCAGCCTCAGAATTGCAACACTTTCCTGTCTTTGAAAATCACTAAGAGCAATGCATTTGCATGACTTAAAATGTTATTGTTCCAATACAACAAAAGTTGAGTAAAATACATTTAACAAAATTGGTAGCTGTTTGGTTCATAAAAACCACCAATTAATGTTGCTATGACATATTGATTTTTTCCTCAGTGGTTAATAAGGGTATGTAGAGCAGTAGGAGCTTGGGCTTATGGTTGTAGAAGGAAAGAAAACATATTCTAATTTGGTAAAAAAATATAGACTTCTACACTATCAAAGTATTATTTCCATTTAGCCTCACTGCTCACAAACGTATAACCTCAGCAAATTAAGATAAATTGCATACCTCTGCAGGAGAAGCAGCTTCAAAGTTAAACTGTATTTTTGAAAAAGGAAAAAAAAAAGCTTTTAGATAAGTAAAAGGCTGGAAGTATGTAAGTATATAAGTTATATCTTTAAAGATAGACTAGCTTTTATTAGGTACTTGCTCAGCACATAACATTGGTACAGACTCTTAATGAATGTGTATGTTACAAATATTGGAAGTGATTAATGGGCATTTTGTTAAGTTTTCAATAAGTGAAGAAATCAGGCCTCTTGTATACCTACATGATACTCAGATTTTCCATATGAGTTTTGGATAAGCCCAGAAGGAACAAAAATTCAGGGATTATGATGGACTTAAAGCTCAAAACACTACTGCATCTGGTGCGCAAGTCACACCAAACTCCTGATGTAGACATTTCAGTGTCGTATGTTCTCTTTATTTATATTTATCCATCACCCAGCTGGAAGCATCTGAAAGCGACTACATCTTCCCAACATGTTTCCCAAGTAAGTTTAAAGTTCTGCCTCTGATTGTGCTCAGAAACTCTACAATTTAAGCACAAGCAACTCAACAACTGTCTTCATCCACATACATCAACTGAGGGCTCCAATTAGTTGGCTAAACTTGGTGAATACTTCAAGCAAGCAGAACATTGCCAAAGGAGGTAGACCTTTCCCTTTTAATTCAGTAGTGTAGTCTCTAGGCCAGCTCCAGAAGATGCAAGTTCTCTTCTGCCTCAAGCAGTTTACAGCTACAGACTCCCATTCCCTGCAGACCCAGCCATCAGCCAATAGCACATTCTACCCCTGAGATGCTGGAGAAAGGACAGACTTTTCAAGAGGTCAGTTAAAGAAGCTGCTTCCTCAGCCTCAGCTGTTGAGAATCTAGTGCCTGGGAACCAAGTCATCCCAGGCATTTCACAGACAGCTCCACCAGCTAAATCCAAACCATAGTGTGGGTGTCATAGAGAGCCATAGCAGCTCTACGACACCCACACTATGTGCTTTTGTGGATTTAGTCACCACTGCTGCTAGTTCAAAACAAAGCTTTTCTAATTGAGCAGGTGACACTTATTAAAAACATCCAGCAGCCAAATATTTTAAGTCTCCAAGTGGAGGTTTTCAATAGCATAGGTATTCTTTCATTCTAGTTTACCTTTTCTATTTTCCTCATTTCTCGTTTTTATCTTAGTTTTCCTTCTACCCATCTCCTCCATTCATTTATTCACTGAATACTCATCTTTCACCATTCATCTTCCTTTTCAGACTTCTTCTCAAAACTCTCCTTTTACCTCCTTTTTTAAGAAGCCTATAACTGAAATAGAAAATGACAGAACATTTACACGTTGTTTCTGCAGTATCTCAGAAAAGGTATGAACTTCTGACTGGCCAGGAAAACAAATGAGAATCATTATGAACGTACAATTACAAAAGTTCTGTCAGGCTAAACAGCAGTGAAATATTCAGCATTTCCAGCCTTTATTTTAAAAAAGACCACATTTTTTCTTTTTTTTTTTTTTTTTTATATATTCTTTTGATGAAACACCAGCTTGTTTAGACTAATCCTGGTCAAACAAAAATATTAGGAAAAAAGAGGTATATTTAAATAAATTTTAGAGATTTAATAGATAAACACTGGGGAGTAAAAGACAAATATGAAAGCTCAAACACAGTGTCAAGGATAACTAGTAGAAAAGATGTTACAGCAGCTGAGAAACCCTGGACATTTCATAGGGAATAATTTAATAAATCCTGCAAATTGCAAAAGGCACTAGGCAGAATGTTATGAAGCCCCACAGAGAATCTTCCAAGAATTCATAATGCAGAAATAATATGCCTTAACTGAGACGAAGATTTAAAGAGCTGTGGATAAGAAAAGAGCCTTAGTGCCTGAAAGTGAGTATAACATTCACTATAAAACTAATTAAAGGCCTGTCTCTTTGGTACCTTACCACAGTGCCCTGCATAGTGGAAAGATCCTGCTCCTTAGGAGGTTGGATGCCACAGAAGATGCTGCTCTCCTTTAAGTTGCCTGACTTTGGTATGACAGGAAGAAATTAATCTAAGACAAAGAGGATTTGTTAAGAGGATCTATTAAGTATATTCCAGCAATAGCCTTCTGAAATCCAAAATGGGAGGAAAAAAAGGAAGAAAAAAAAATACTTTAAATGAAAGATAAAGTTCAGTATCAGCAAATGACAGCCAGGCGAGTTAGATAAAATTATAGCATGCAACTGAATCTAAGCAAACACTTCCTTTTGGTTAAGTTCTGATATTGGTAATAATAAAATAAGCACTGTTGCATTTCTTCAGTTATTAAATTTTGTTTGTGGGGCACTACCACTGGCAAAAAGTCATATCTCTGAAAGAAAGGAATCTAGGGAAGACATACAGAGACAGGACACACTCAGAAAAATCTAGACGGGTTAGATTCTGGCAATAATCACCATAAATTTAATGTATCTCCTCCTCATGCCTAGGAAGGATGTTAGGTATGTTCACTCATATGAGTGTATATGTGTAGGTATACATTGTAATAAAAATATATATTTATATAATCACATATATAATAAGTATTTGTTTCAGTGAAGAAAAAATTACTGCTCACATTCACGAAAACCAAAAGTCATAATATAGAGTTTTCATAGCTTTAAGATTTATAGGAATTTACTTGAGGAGTGCATATATTGAGGGGAAAAAAAAGATAATTCCATCTCATTCAAAGCTGTTCTTATTTCCAGCCTGAAAAATAAACTACATTTTGCTTCTGTATTTTAGGATGCAGTTGCAGAACTAATTACAGAGCATTTGAGTTTATAGGGAATTTGCGTTTCATATAAAATAGCAAAATCTGGCATTCCCTAAGAAATAGATTTTATAGCTACTAAAATTTGCTAATCAGAATATATACAACGTATACATACGCATCATGGGAATGGGTAGGAATAAGTCCTGGGAGATAAACCCTTGATCTTCACTCACAGATTGAGGCCACCTGAACACAATGATGCAACCAGCCAGCAAGCTTCGTATTATGGCTTGACTTTTCTTTGACATTCTTCTTGCTAAGGCTCACTCAAATGAGGCAACACTATGGAAAATGTAAGCTTTGCTCCAAAATTAGCAGGCTTTTGAGTCATATAACTGACTTATAAAACATAACGCATGATTTATTGATATTCTTAAAAAAAAATCATCTCAAATTTAGAGATTATTCATTAGGCAAAGCTTCAGCATCTAAAAAGATGTCCAAGAACTAAACATATCCTCACATGGGTTAGCAGTAAAATATAATACACAAGTACAGAGCTTTCCCTGAAAATGCAAATCAATCCTTATACTTTCTCCTTGGACATCACAGGCTTCAATTTCTGAGGAAAAATATCTACCCAGGGAGGTTTTAGAAGAAGACTAAGTTGCTGAATGAGAACTAGTTGCTGAACTAACTCCACGACAATGCAGTGCTATTTGCTTCCTCACTTAAGAAGCAGCAGTGTTTAAAAAAGGACATTTTGGGTTACTGCTTAAGGTCACATGCTTTTACACACCTGAAGCTTACTGCAGAAGCAGATGCACCAGCCAGCCATGCATTCAACAGCTATGCATCAGGAAGTTTTCCTGGACAGGCAAAAGTGGCAGAAGGCCTCTTTTAAAATATTGATTACATCTCTTCTGTCAGTATTTTTGTTAGCTGTCCTTGAATGGATTAGCTTAGTTCTGATTATTACAAAATAGTTTTGCCTCTGGAGTGGATCAGCATCATATATTTCCTGTCTGCCACAGAAGCAATTTGATGTAATCCTCTCATTAAAAGTACAGCGCGAAGCTATGGAAATTTTTGGCAATAAAGAATGATCCTCTTACACTTTGAGGGAAGACTCAGTCATCCAAAATGTTGAGATGTTCTCTGAAGTGCAGAACTTGATCTCCAAGTGCTTTCCACAGGCAATAATGACACTCAGCCCTTTGCTAAGAGGAAACTGTAATCTCCCCCCAAACTTGCTACCAAGCTTCGTGTCTTTCAAAGCTTTCACACTCAAAAAAGGATTGTCTGCCTTACTGACAGACTTGGCTTCCTACAAACCAATAAAGTGTTCAACTGCACACCCAGCTATATATAGACTGTTTTGGAGTCAGTGACTTTGGTGAGCATTTCCTAGTGCAGCTAATGGGTTATCAAAAAGTATTTCGCAGATAATAGAAAAAGGCCAAACAAAGTATACAGCAAAGTTATTACATGAGTAAGACACTATGAGCTGTTTTGAAAGCCTGTGAAGCTGCAGGCAGGGACCAAGAATGACGTTGCTGGGAAAGTCTGTATAGAGGAAGGTTAAAAACCAACCAAATAAAAAAATCAAAACCACTTTTCTGTACTCATTCTGACTGACTCCCATATGGATTTATCTTGGCTCACATTCTTCAGAACACTGGAGGTGCTACAGTTTAAGTCCAAGGATATATTTGTTACTAAATATGTAAGGCTGGTACTACAAACATTTGATCTGCCAGTACGATTTCTTTAGAAACTGAGGAAATAACCTCATCCTGTTCCAAACCCAAAGAAATACAAACCCAAATCTGTTCCCACGCAGGATCAGCTCATGAGATCAGAAATCAAACACTTCTGTTTTCTTAGTCCCAGGTTACTAGCTGCCACCATTGTGATGAAGTTGCTGTCACGACTGTGGCCTCCCTTACCAAACAGTGAAGTGAAATCCTCCTTCAACAACGTAAAAACTTTCTTGAAAGGCATGGTGCTTAATCAGGGGTATATTTATCAGAGGAGAGACTTAAAGTGCTCTGTGCTCTTTGCTCTAAGCAATGAATCATTAATTTTTACGTTTACTTCAAAAACAAACAAAGAAACAAAAAAAGGACACATTTCAAAGGAATTATTTGTTTAAGATCTTCATCAGTGACACAGACAGTGGCATCGAGTGCACCCTCAGCAAGTCTGCAGATGACTCCAAGCTGGGTGGTGCAGCTGACAGGCCAGATGGACGGGAGGCATCCAGAGGGACCTGGACAAGGTGGAGAGGTGGGCTGGGGGGAACCTCTTGAGGTTCAACAAGACCAAGTGCAGGGTCCTGCACCTGGGCAGGGGCAACCAACATTGCCAATACACACTGGGAGAGGACATGTTAGAAAGCAGCCCACTGGAGAAAGGGGTGCTAGTCAATGAGAAGCTGGACATGAGCCACCAATGTGCAGCAGCAGCCCAGAAGGCCAATCCCATCCTGGGCTGCATACAAAGCAGCGTGGCCAGCAGATGGAGAGACGTGACCCTGCTGCTCTGCTCTGCCCTGGGGAGACCTCACCTGGAGTCCTGTGTCCAGCTCTGGAGCCCCCAGCATAAGGAGGATGTGGAGCTGTTGGAGCATGGCCAGAAGAGAGCCACAGAAATGCTGGGAGGATGGAGCAGCTCTGCTGTGAGGACAGGCTGAGGGAGTTGGGGTTGTTCAGCCTGGAGAAGAGGAGGCTCCAGGGAGGAATCTCATCGTGACCTTCCAGTGCCTGAGAGGGGCTAAAGGAGAGCAGGGGAGGGACTGTTCACAAGGGTTTGGAGTGACAGGACGAGGGGTAATGGCTCTAAGCTAGAAAAGGGGAGATTTAGGTTAGATGTTAGGAAAAAGTTCTTCAGTATGAGGGTGATAGATCCCTGGAATAGGCTGCGGGGGGTTTGGACTAGATGACCTTTGGAGGTCCCTTCCAGCCCGGACATTCTATGAATACTCATCACAGGTGATCCAAATGTGACATTTCTGAGTTCTGTACATCCATTTTTCTTGTTAATCCTACCCTTTAACAGCTATTCCTTTGTATGCTGACCACATCCACTATCCATCAAAAAAATCTCAACAAACCCAAAACTCATACCTACGCCAAACAAAACTGAAGTTATTTTATGAGAGATGAAGTGCTCTACTTCTCTCAAATCATCACTTGTTAAAGCACTGATCATCTGAATTGGTGATTCAAAGGAAATAAAGTACCCCATGGTACTCAGATGATTTGACATCAGGACTTTGGGACGGTATTTTCATTTTCAGATTTTGTGCACAAGAAAAATCCCAAATGTATGTATTTTAACAGTGCCTTTTCAATTCTTTTTGCTGCACAGGAAGACATCAGGTCTGTAAAAAAAAAAAAATAATGAGAATTTAAGCAAACACACCCCAAGAAAACTGCAGAAAGTCTAGGAAATTACCTTTCACAAGCTTCAGAGCTTGAGATTAAAAACTATCATATGACAGCTACAGGAAACATCTCTGTTTTCACCTTCCATAAGAACAGCCTAAGTTGAATCTCTCCTGCCACCACCAGGCAAACCTACAGGAGGAACAGCATGCAATGCCACAAAGAAATGCATTACTTCACTTCTCAGCTCAGGTGATTATCTCATTTACAGCAGGAAAAAATAAAACAACACAAGGTAAAATTAAACATCAAAGACCAGTAACTGTCCAAATCCATGCAGTTATCAATCTCAGTTCATTATGAGGTCAGCTAATTAGAAACACTTCATGGACACATTTAGCCTGATCTATTTTTGGCCTTTTTGTTTTGTTTTTGGTTTGGTTTGGTTTTGGTTTTTTTCCAATTTGGCTAGCTGTTAAAAAATATAATCAACTGGCTAAACAGAATTTCAGGGAAGATATACGCTTTAATTATAGGAAGATCAAACAAGATGCCAACTTAGCTCGTAAGACAAAAACCTCTTCCAAATTGAATTAGAATATTATGCCATCATCTCATTAGTACTGCAGTTAAAATGCACCGTTTGGGTCAAAAGAAGCAAACATACTGAAATACTTCCACAAAAATCCAAAGAAAAACATCTTAATTAATGTAATGAACATCTCAAGAGTTTCAGTGAATTTTCTGATATACTAAAGTGGTAAGCAGCAAAATGTTGGCAAAGGAATAACCCTAGGAGAAATATTTTTGTTTGCTCTTACTGATTCTTTCTTTTTTTTTTTTTTCTTCTAACAGTGGGTGAGCTTCTCATTTTAACTAATCTTGTAGGGAGAAAAAACCACTTTCCTTCTGTATTTCATTGTATCTGGTTATGATTCTCAGAATTGCCTCATGATTCTGAATGCTAAAATTTTTTAAGTGTTTACTTTGCAAGACATTAAAAGAACAAGATGTTTGGGTATTGAAGAAGCAAAAAGGCACAAAATCATCAGTTTTCATATTGTGTGCCTGAAATTACTTAAATTGATTTGACTTACTCCCAGATGACTGATCATCTACAGAAAGCAGTTTGAAAATTTGCAAAAAGTTCTAAAGAAATAAAAACAGAAGTCTAAAACTGATAATAGAAAAAAACAAAATCAGCAAGGTTTTAAAGCATCATTTCAGACTTAGGAGTCAATCTCAGGAACACAGATGCATCAGTGGTTCAGACTCTGATATTTGCTACAAGCTAATGTATAGAAGTACCATTTTCTAAAGTGTAATTGCATAAAGCATTTCTAAAAGAGTAATAGGAGACTTTCAGGTTATCCATCAAAGGAAATCTAGTGAGAAATAAAATGTTTAGTTGAAAATGAGGAGATTCTGTCACATTAGGCACCACTGCCCTCTTCAGTCAGACAGACATCGATTTCATAAACTTTGTTTACAGGTTTTCACCTGATGATCTCCCACCACAATACTGACAAAGACAACCTTCATTTTTACTTTAGGGAATGTTTTCCTTGTAACAGCAAGATACAATGCAACATTTCATTCATATATCAAAAACAAATATTTTGTTGTGATGTCATTTGATTTGACACATGGCTTAGCATGTGTCATGGGTTAACCATGACTAACACTAGGGATTTTATTTCTTAAAGTGAAAATATGCACTTTGCAAGCAAAATCTCACACCTGATATTTGAGAGTTTCCAGATACAGCAGGATGAAAACAGAGGACTGAAAAACCAAACAGCCCAAATAGAGCTCTGGATGTCAGCAGGTTCTTAGTTGAGTTCTTGTTTTTCTTACTCACATCACTATAGAGTTGAATCTTGATTTAAGATACAGCAAATCTTTCAACAGAAGGCAGGATAAAAGCTCTTTTTTTTTTTTTTCCAACAGAAAGAAAAGCCATTTTATTTATCTGAACTTAAATTTCTTTCTTTTTTTTTTTTTTTTATAAAATGGGAAATTGCATTAGTTATCATCATTTTGTCATTCATTTTTCATTTCTCCACTTGGAGAGATGAAGAAAATTCAGCTGTTCTCTAGAAGTGTGTCAGACTAAGAAGGGACTTCTACCTAAGATTGTGAGCAACCTTGAAACAAAACGTTAGACCCAAAATAAAATTGCACAGCAGCTTATCTCCAAGAGCCAGCTAAACAGAAAATACAACAAAACACTCTCTCTCATGCAGATTTAATTCCCCAACATCTCCTTCTGCAGTAAGCTGTCCAGATAGACACATCATTGTGCTTGGCACAAAGGTCAATAGGCTCTACCTCTATCAGATACTGTTTCAGAGGTGCAGGAACCACACAAGCAGCAAACCTTACTGCATCAGACTTTAGAAATCACAATATGCACCCTCACACGCTTCAAGGTGTGTATGGGAGAATAAAAGGCTTCAAACCAGCCCATTATAGCATATTGTAGGAGGCCAAAACATCTACTGGCAAACTTTGGAGAATTTTTGTACTTTCCTTCCAAAAAATTCCATCACATTTTCACTGGCCTTCAATGGCTTCTCTGATTTGTGGACAAATGTCCAGTGACACTAAAGCTGGCCAGCTGTACTCATTCTAAAACAGTTTTTACAAATTCAGTTACTTATCCTAAAATGTTGGCTTGGACGTAGAAGCAATACAGAGGTGTTTTGTGTTGTGCTAACTCCCAATGTTACTGATTTCCTAACAGCACATTAAAAGCTCAGTACAATCACCCCTCAGGCAAGCTCAGAGAAGCCAACTCAGATTCAGCAGCACAAGCTCACAGTCCAGCCCTGTAGGATGCAGCCCTTCAGGCTCCTCCCAGCTCTGGTAAGGCTTTTAGACCTTCTGCAACACTGTGAGGACAGGGCACACTCAAGCTGACTGACCTTAGGTATGCATGTGGCATAATGACCTCAAGTCAGGCAAAACAATGCACAGATGCCTTGCTGGTTCCAGAATTGCATATACAGTAATGTTTGTACTATCTAGGATCAAAAATGAGCTGTTCTGGAGCCTGCTGAGGCAGTTTAAGTGTGAATGCCAATGAGGGAAACTGGTCACCATTCCTCAACCTTTTCCACTTGTAGTCAGATGCACAAAACACTCGGTTCAGTCTGGTGCAAACAGTGAAAACACACTTAGACAATGAAACTTTAACTCTTTTAATCCTGCATGCCTTTCTTTTTCCAGTATGGAATCTGCTTGGCAGCTTTCTTTTATACACTTACTTCATTAAGATGCACTGCAGGCCCATCTTTTCCATCTGTCAGGAATATTAGGCAACAAGCAAGTAGTTAATTAATGTTAAAATAACCCCCATGTGAGAGAAATCCTTTTTCTTTTGGTTTCATCACAGATGCATCTGTATTTCATAGATTTTAAAATTGCATCTCTGCCTAGTTCATTTATCTCCCTTTCTCTCCCTCTTCTTTCCAGTGACTTGTTCCATAGTTCTGACTATTCATGAGCACATTTCTCTCTCTCCTCTCACTCCCACTATTTTTCATATGTAAAATATGGGTAGGACCAGGAAAAATATCAGTTAGGATATGATTCCAAGACAGCCAACATAGAATTTATACGAGATTGTAACAAAGAAAATATTATTTAGTGGTTTAACAGAATACCCATTTGTGACTTCTATAACAGAAGAAAGTTAACAGCTTCAGGAAATAAAACACATCAAACCTATGAATCTTGAGTTGTCATTTTGAATTCTAAAAAGATGTTATGTACATTTGCACTCCCCTGCACATAACTCTCTACACCATCAACCAAGCCTTCTGATTGGGGTGTTCGCAGGTATAAAGTTTGGATGGGTTTTTGCATGTTACAAACAGTTTTGTATAAATAAAAAACAAAACAAGCCAACCAAACAAACAAAAACATACAATGGAAACCCCTAAAAAAATTGCAAACAATATTTGTGCCATTGTGGTTCATCACATTACACCCACCAGTAAAAATACTCAATAACTACATCTCCAGAAAAACCTTCCTAACAAATTTACAACCATGAAACCATATATAAGTCTGAAGCTTCAGAATTCTGTAATTCATTTTAAAAACAGAGAACACATGAGGAAAGCTTTTTGCTATTATTCTGTCTCTAATAATATTTTAGAAACCAGCAATAAAGTCAGAACTGCTTCAAGTCATTCACTGAGAATTTGAAAGAGGGCTAAGTGAGTTGTGTTCTTAATCATCACATTTTACCCAGATCAATAAGATCTAGTTCCTAGACCTAGTTCTAGTTTTAATTTCAAGAAACAGCTTAGCTGTAGTTCAGTTTCCTCTTCACTGAAACTAAAGGCATAAAAGACCTTGTTCCTATTTACTTGTCAGTGAACAGGGCTACACAAGACCACAGGAAATGACTGACAGGGTCAGACCAATGCGTAACTTAGAATCTGTTTTCTGTCATTAATAGCTGCAAAAGAAGATGGCATTTAGGGAGCCAAGACAAGCCTAGCTAACAATCTAGTCTCTTCCCTGCAGAAAAATCATTTGTTTCATTCTTGAGACTGCAAATTTAATTTTACAGCAGTTTGATTCTCTCACTGTCACAACTGATGAAGTATCCTTCTTCAAGATCATCCCTTGATGATCTCAGAGGTCTTTTCCAATCTTAATGATTCTATGATTCTGTGATTCCTAGCAGCACTACCAGCATATCTGACTACATCCTGCATTTGTCCCTATATTTGCTTCTCTGTTATGTCTTCCACATGAGCTGACATGGCCAATCTTCACCATTACTTCCCACCTCTCCTCTCTAACACGCTGGGGTCACCCAACAGCTGCAGAGCTTTCTTCCTGAACAGCACAGGAGGAGCCTGGTGGAGACAGCACAAGCAGCAGGGCCAGGGCTAGCAGGGAGGGTGCTCGGTCTCCAGTGCTCTGTGCACTGCCAGACTCACAGAAGCTGCCCTGTGGACCAGAAGGCATTCACAACCACTACCCACTGGGTCCTTCTCATTCTCACCTACTCTCCTGAGCGTGCCACCCCTCTCAGACTGCAACTCCACACCAATGTCATCTCCACTCGTCCCTAAAGCCAGCCTTGTTAAAGCTAGCAGGCAGCAGAATGGCAAGGACCTGTTAAAAAGTTTTCGCTGATTTCAAATTGCCTTAATAGTAGACATTTCATTATTGCTCAGTAGAATTACAAAACTCTTGTGTTTTTAACAAGCCTATTTGATTTTTGCTTCAGAACAGATTTTCAAAGTGGTTAGGTACATAAATGATTCAAATGTGTGACAGAGGGAATAGGCATATCAGGAATCAGACATATTCAGATAGTGTTTGAAATTAGAAGGAAAAAGGAACTAGATGCTTTTTTTTGAAAGCTTGTTCACATCCTTTATCTCATAAATATATTTTTGGCTATCTGTATCATTCAGTATTATAGATTTCTATTATCATCTGAAGTCTCACTCACTCTGATCAATAAGTCTTTCCAGAACTGAAATGAAAAGCAAGTTTTTTTCCTGTACTACAACTGCACACAAACAGGTAATTCATTCCCACACCAACATGTCAGCATACCTGTGCTCAGGACTGC
>NW_008618221.1:32531-54695 GCF_000691845.1 Merops nubicus
CTTTCCCTCACTGATTGGAGATGAGGACATGGACACACACTCACACTTTAGGGAAAAAAAAATCTTTTTTCATTACTCTTTCTTTGTATTTTCCCTTCGAATTAGACTTTCCTTTCAAAATCAGTACCACAACAAAGACTCTACAGTTTCTATTCATGTTGTTCTTCAGGACTAGGGTGCACATATCAGCTGAGTGCATTTATGAAAAGCCAGAAGCAGTGTTACAAATGCCACTTTTTAAGTAGTCACCGACTGACCAATGATGCTGGATTTTGAAAGCAGTACACAGTGAAACACAGACATCTACAGCACTAACATCAAGGGTGGAAGCACTTCAGGGGTAAGAGGGAAGCACTTGTGATAGACTAGGGAGAGTCAATGTTGTTTTAAATGCCATGACAATCCTGCAATGCAACTTTTGACCTTGTATGCTGTCTGCAATCTGAGCAGAAGCAGCACAGGTTAACAGCAGCTCTTAAAAAATGCTGCCTGCAGAACTGTCACCGTATCACAGACCTGAAGAAAAATCTTTAACACAAAACATCATTGGGAAATTTCAACTAGAAAATCAACTCATTGTGATCAGCCATGCTCAATAGGTACCTTTCAATTCACCTTCCTGTTTCCTGCTGGCAGCATCAAACTAGCTTTGTTAGTACACAAAGAACTGACAATCCTTTGTTTAAGGAAAAAAGAGAAAAACAACCAAACAGACACACATCCTTGTGTCTTCAAAAATAACAAAAGTGAAGACAGGGAAAGATTCAAGAGTCAGACTTCTGTTCCAGAAACTATACAAACTGTGAACACTTGTTAACAATCGTATCAGGAAATTCCTCCTGGCACAGGTAGCCAGGTTTGTCTGTGGGAATAAAGAAAGTAAATGGTTCAAAATTCAGCTCCTCACAGGGTTCATTTGCTCCATCACTGAGAAAAAAAATAAATAAAAAAAATACAAGAGGCTGCTAGTTGGTAGGCCAGGATTAAAGAGATGGTTATGGTTGTTTGATATGGTGGGCTGGCATAGCTCTCAGCGCAATATAAAGGTAAATATAAATCACATTTGCCCTGTATGAGTGCAAAACAGCAGTGCTAGAGCTCAGTTCTATCCTGCTTCTCTCCTGAAATGCCTCTAAGACAGCAGCAAAACATGTAAAATCGTAATACCTAGTTGAATGTCCTAAAGTTTTATGTCTAGCTTCAAAGCCCTGCACCTCTGCCAGAGGCTGTTCCTGGTGCAGATCTACTGGTACATCAGTCTGTAAGCCCAGGTAGGTTTCTTCAGCCTCCTTCACACTCTCAGCCTATCTGACACCCAGCTGTAACAGCGAGCCTTAAAACTGGGAGAGGCTGCCACTGATGGGAGGGGACATTCCATATCACAGCGTAGGTCAGAACCACACTCTGTTTTGGAAGGGATGCAGAAACACACCAAAACGGACACTTTTGAAAGGGATAATCATGCTGCAGACTGCACATAGCTGGGCCACAGCCACTGACTGGTGGTATAGTGAGAACTGACCTCCAAATCTGTGAGTATTCACAATAGACCTTACGTTAACATAGCCAGCTTGTAAAGGAACTGGTTTAGATTCATCAGTGTACACATCCAACATCGATGAGATCTCTGCTTACATGAGATGTTGTCCTTGCTCCCTGGCAGAAGTATCAGCAGTCTGACTCCCCACCTTCTTTCTGTCACAGCCAGAAGACAACATCAGGAAAGATATGCGTGCCTACAGTGGAGCTGAAGGTATGCCTACAGCTCATACAGACATTTCCAAGGTATTTTTAAACTACCCAAATTTGGTAGAGTTGGCAAAGAGGTGTTGATACAAGGAACAGCAGCTGGGCCAGCTGCTCAAGTTTTTACAAATTCTTGGGTAACTTTTGGCACCCTAGAGGAGAAAGGGACAAGGTTGCTGCAGTTACCAGGGATATACCCAGCCTAGGACCTGCAGTCAAGGATGTGAATAAAGTTTGTGTGGACTGAAGTATCAACTTATCTTTACTGACCACTGGGTGCAAGGCAAGGGCTGGATCCACTTGGTATCAAAACGGTAATGAAACTAATGAAATCTCTCAAATGCAGAGAATTTTACATGCAACTCACACATCAGCAGAGATGATCATTTTGGCAGAAAGATCACTGCAGTTGTTTACTGTTAATGGTCAATTACAACCCCTCAAAAACCATCAGCACACTCATCAATACAGCCTGTAGAGACCAATTCTTTTTGCATGAGGACTGTTACAATTCTACTCCTGCAATGTAGCCTTTTAAATGCAAATCAGTTTTTCCAGTGCTACAAGGTAATTTCCTCTGAAATGGACTGATTGCAATATATACAGACTTCAGGAATTAGAAACACTTGTCAAAATTATGGAGGTAGTGTTTCCTAATCATTTGAGTCTAGTTTCTTTACAGAAAGAATAACTGGCAATTGTTCCAAGCTGGTAATCTAGCTCAACAGTGACTAATGATTTTTTTTTTTTTTTTTAAGTCCAATATGTTGCATAAGGTTTATTACAGAGAAAAAGAAGAACAAAATTGCTCATTTAGAAGTAAAAAAATCTACCATATTTCATATGTTGATCCACTTAAACCAGAAAAATATTTTTCTGTGTTAAAGGAGATAAATTTGTTTGCGAACACATAAGTAGTTCCAGATTAATAGTTGTCTTAAAAAACAAATTAAACTTGAAGTTGTGTCTTCCAAAAATACATTGAATTTATTCCCAAAGTTAGCTTATGTTCTCATCAAAGTAACTGTCATTACTGAAAAGTATTCACATCACAGGGACAAATATGAGTTCTTGAAACCTTTAAATATGAGTATGTTTGATGTTGTGGTCTTTTGAAATAGATCTGTTGCCTAAACTTAATGAATCATCACAGTTTTTGGGAAGCTAGAACACCACAAGGTAACTGACATACATCACATGGCAAATAAATAAACTGGGAAGTTGCTTCGTCTGCAGACACAGAACACCTATTTGGAAAAAAATTAAAGCAGGGGCAGGGGGTAATCTCTCTCCATAATTGCAATTGTCCTACCTGTGATATTCCTCTGCTCTGAGAACCACTCACATAAGAGTGACGAGTTTCCATGACCCAGTGCACAACTTACATTTAAGCCTCAGACGTGTGCTCATTAAAGCATATTCATCTCAGTAAAACAACACCTACTTATTTCCCTGCAAACACATTCATGCTCCATAAAATGTGCGTGCATTTTTTTTCCTTTCCTGGGGGGAGGGATAAAATATTTAGACTGGTTTCTAAATCCATTGCTTCTTCTTTCCCCCTCCTTTCATCCCATTGCAGCTAACAAAATAATCGTTCTTGCCGTGTCTCACTCAATAAAACACTAAATAAAATCAAAAAGCCAGCCTGCTCATACCATGAAACAAGATATAATGCAGACATCTTGCATATAGCTAATCTTACCTAAGTAGTGTTGCTCAAGCAGATACCATCAGCAGCACTGGAGAAACACATTTCCAAGATACTGCCTAAGTTCTTTAGTGTCACTATCACTTCCTCAGGCATCCAATAAGAAAGCATGCCTCAAAAAGAGACTTTTAATATAATCAGAAATTAAACTGATTAAAAATTCTAATGATTCACTGGCTACCTGTCCCTCTGACAGTGGAACATAAGGTTTCACCTCAAAGCTTTACCTTCTGTAATATGTGAAATATATTCTTAAGGTTAGTTTACTACTCTTAATTCCTCTGGAACTAGCAGTATGCCAATACCATTATATCATGTTTACCCACTAAAACTTACTGATAGAAATAAACACAAAGTATTTATTCTTCAATCTGTGATTAACACTGCAATTCCAAGGGATTATCTCTAGAACGAGGTCCTGCACAATGTGAGATATTTCTAGACCTTATGTGGTACAAATTCTAAGCTGTAATGGCTTTTGAAAGAAAGTGAAGGTGTGCCTATTTATGCCTACCACCAAAATGTACCTTGAAAATAAACTATTCTGCAAACACAGGTTTATCTAGGAAGCACATACTTCTTTTATTAGCTGGTGATCATATCAAAAATTAAATGTTTTGGGCAAGATCTTGCCAGTACTGACAAAATTTTTATCAATTCAAGAGAGTCCAGGGTTTGTTTTTTTTTTCCACAGAAACCAGGGTAGGGAGGAAAGGGAGAAAGAGGGGAGATACATGCATAGCTACAGCTATAAGAAGTCACTGTTTTCAGTGGGACCAGAATTGCAAAATTTGGGTGCTTCCTTTACCCCTGCCTAACACGTGTTCTTTCCTTCCTCCCTTGTCCTATAGTGTGTACAACACAGACTCACTCAGTACACACAGCAACTACTTTGTCCATTTCTTCTTCATAGCAATTCCTTAAGAAAATGGCAACAGCTGTATTAGGAAATAGTGCACGTGACTTTAAAACACAGCACACACAACGTGAGTAAGAATCTGGGCTAGCACTATGCAGACTGCTTGACTGCCAGTGCCCTCATCCACAGCATTTAAGGCTCACACCCCAGCCATTGTAACCAAAATGGCAGACACACTGCTTCCCAGCATGCAATCTGACAGTATGGCTGCAAACACTACTTTTGTAAGTAAATCAGCAAAAGTCTTAATGACCACATAGATCTCCTGTGACTTTAGTCCTGTTTATGCACAGTTATAATTTTAAGGTGTTTATGACAATGAAAAATTTCATATTAATGCCCCATGTCAGTAGTACGCATGCCTGAGAAATGAAACATTCAAAAGGATGTGAAGAAACATGGGAATACTTCCTCGTGACAGTAATTTTGTCACATCTAAAAAGAGATTATTTTTTTTGATGGGTCAATTACACTTACATTCAAATAGTTTTGATGTCTTCCCTTTAGCCAAAGGAATCGGGCTTTTGTTATTTTCTCATTTTTCTGCATCTTGCCTTCTTCAAGAAAAGCCTCCTCCTTTTTCATGCTATGTCTGATCTTGTTTTCTATTCTTTTGTTTATTCTTTAAGTCATTCAAATTTCATCTCCAGAAGTAAAAATGCCAGTGGAATGCATATTTTTATGTTATGCTAAGACACAAAAGCTAGTATATAAAAGAAAAACTTAAACATAGCCTTGATGCTGAAAATATCTGAACCATAAATAACAGCTTTAAAAACGTGTAAAGCAAAAATGGAGCAGCATTCCAATAAATTAACCAGAAGGACCCATTTACAGTTATAAAATTGCAATGCACATTTTTTTTTAACATAAAATCAGCTGGAGATGTTCTTTACAAGCCCCTTAAGTGTCCAACACCTATCTTTGAAACCTAGTTTTCCTGAAACTAAACCTACATGGAAAAACAAATGTAAAAAGAGTAACAATTATTTGTTATCTTTTTCCTCTGTCCTTGCTGTTAATTGATTTTCCTCTGGCTAAGGAAAACAGGCTGGAAATATCAAATCAGTCACACTTAATTTTGCTGAGAACTGTGAAATGTAAATGAAAAATAAACATTAAAAAATGAAGCTACAAAGAAGAACTTGACTGTTTAAGGACAGCTGGTGATAATATCTTCTCCATTGCCTTTAACATTAATTTCAACTCCATTATAAGACTTTTATTTGTATAAATTCTCACACCCTGACAGTTCTTAGCCTCCCTCTCCTTCCCAACACAAAAGCTGAGTTCCACAATATAATTAAAATAGGTTAAAATGACCAGAAAATAATTTCTTCAAAGTTTGAAGACTTTGTCTCTGACTAGGCAACATTCAGAACCATGAATATTTTTTCCTCAACATGTCTATTTCTGCACATTCCTCACTTGGTCAGTCTGAGCCATTTCCTAGTCTTTCAAAAATTCACATCTGTTTACAAATATTTATTAATCCCCAGACAAACTACTAACACTGAGAGCACCTTTTAATTGTGGGTTAAAAATGGTACTATTATAAACTCATGGTATCCTGATCTCAAATGAATCTAGAGAAGGACAAGTGTGTAGACACATAACAAAAAATCATTAAGTAACACATTTTGCTAATTTTATAGAAATGTTATGGAATACTTTTACAGTTAATTAAATAAATACCAGTTATTCTGCTCTGTCACTGGGCACTACTGAGCAGAGCCTGGCTCCATCCTCTTTGCACCCTCCCTCCAGGTTTTTGTACACATTCATGAGTTTCCCCCTGAGCCTTCTCATCTCCAGGCTAGGCAACCCCAGAGCTGTCTCAGCCCTTCCTCACAGGAAAGATGCTCCTGCCTCACCATCATCACCATGGCCCTTTGACAGACTCTCTCCAGCACGTCCACCTCTCTCTTGTACTGAGGGTATGGACACAGGTATCATTTTAGCACTGGAAGCAGTCACACATTATTTCAAGCTGACTTTAAAATATATTTTTATTTCCTTATCAATCCCTCATTATTTTGTAAAAAGTGATTGATTTTTGAAACACCTATTTTCAGAAATACCTACAAATAACTTATCAGATTTACTTCAAAACCTTTAAAAATAATTCATTAGTCCAGGAAGAAAAGATCTGGATTACATTATTTTTTAGAACTCACACATAATGTGAATAAATCTATATAAAAATACAAAATTCAACTCAACTTTATTTACAGAGCTGCTTTCTCTGCATGTTCAATTGAGTGATTAAAGAAAATAACAACTGATGTCCATCCAGATGGTAAAATGCATCTCATGCTGACTGAGGCACATTTTGCTTTGTACATAAAAGAGCATCTGTACGTGAGCTTTCCAGCACTGAGTTCTGAAGTGGAATAATCTTCTACAACTAGGCAGACTCTCAGGTTGCTCTTTCTTATTTTGACAACCATGTTAAGGATGCACACTTACTAGGGCTTACAGACTGAGGCTGAACACAGCCTTAAACGTTGCATCTGATGGCATATTGCCTGAGGAAAATTCCATGACAGCACAGGAGTAAGCTACATTTGGTGAATCTTTTCAGGAAGTTTTTGCAAATTAAGCTACTACATATCTCAAAGGGAACTTCTAGCCAACTGGCAATGATAAATAAATCCTGCCTCACTAATCAATAGTTTGTTTTTTTTTTCCACACTGATTTCACAGCAATCAACTTTTCATCTCTGAAGCGAAAAACTGTGAACTCCTCATATGCTATCTCTCTGCTTCTCCTTTAAAAGAAAAAATCCCTGCATACAGTACTTGCTGAAATGGAACATATGGAAATACCATTAAAAATTGAATCAAATTTAATAATATGCTCTTTACAAAAAGCTACAATTATTTAAAACATTAGTTTTTCAGATTTATCATACATAAACTTAGGAGACAGGCTGCTTTGATTCCAGGGTTAACTGGTTACTTGGATGAGCACACAACAACTTCCCAACATCCTCAGAACCGAGAGAATGAAAGTACCTCGTTTCTTTCAAAATGATCTGTATTCAGAAATAAAAAGAAGGAAACAATACACGATAATTTATTTTTATGAATGTCAGGAATGACAGTGCACTTTAATTTTGTATCCAGCTCAAATTATATCTGAGCCAAATATTTCATTTTAAGAGTCCTGTTAAATCTTTTCAAAGGCCTTGTTTTATGTGTTCATGAAATAACTCACTATTTCTTAGCTTTCAGGAATGGTAATTGCTATAAATCCTGCAAATCAGCATGAGTAGTACCAGCAAGACACTCTGTTAAAATTAATCTACATTGTTGCTGGAATATTTATTAGGTACTAAAATATTTAAAGGAAACCTACAACTACTACAATTCAAATTATATTTCACCTAAGAAAGCCCTTCTTATAGCACTTAGTATTGTTGTTTTGTCACTGTGTAAGAAAGCATCTAATCCTACTTCTAATCTTCAGCAGAAAAATTCCTTTTCATTAGATGGCTGAATGAAATCATTATATTAAGGGTACATTTCCTATTGTGTTTTATCAGTCTGCACAAGTAAATTGCACTGCTCATTGTACTAATTGACATTTTCAACGTTTGCCCATACAGTAGAAACGTTATCACCATTTATAAGCTACTTAGCTCTAGATGGATTAGTGACCTTCCCAGGTCCTTCAGCATGGGTTTTCTCCTGGCTGCTGCTGTAGCAGCTGGAGAGTTTACCTCCCTCATTTTCTCATTATGATCACTTACTTTCTAGCATCCCTTTTGTGTCAGCATCTCCTAACTTGTTCCAGTCCAACTGAGTTAGCTGACTCCTCTTATTTAAATTTTTAGCATTCACCTCACCCGTTCCTCACCTCCCTCTCTGCCTTTTTTCAGACTCATTTGTATTCTGTGCTCCACCCGGCGGTCACAAGTGTCACGGCTCCTGCTGGTACTGCAGCATCAGTTCTGGCTCAGCACCACGGCCGTGCAACAGCTCCTCGGGCTGAGTGAACGCTGGGAACACCAGCCACCCCAGCACACTCCACACCTACTGCAAACTCCTCCCCTAAGTAATTCAGCCTACCACGGGGGACCCTGACAGGCTTCTCTGCAGAACAGACCGTATACCACCTCCTTCATATGCCAAAAGACACTACTATACAAACATCAGCCTCACACACTGGATTCTTCCTCCTCTGTGAGAAAGCAAATGGAGGAAAGAGCTGCTCATACAGAACTGATCTCTTCTGTTTGTTTTACAAATAAATATATAGCCTATGAAAAGGAAGAGACCAAGAGAATTCGGCCTGGTGTAAAAATAAAACATAATTGTTAACTAATCTGTGGCTCTTACCCTGTTCCCACTTACAGATGGTTTAGGAGCAAAACCCACAAAAAACAGTGCTGACTAAAGATAACTTAAGTAACAACTGTTCATTACTAGTATGGGTAGCATTTCAAACTCTTCTCCCCAGAGACTGATGAAATCCCTTAAGGAGTAAGAAGATAACATATATGCACTTTGCAGAAAGAAAACAATCACATTGCCCATCTTTTGTGGGAGGAAGGAAAAATACTGTGGGGTTTATTTTGTTTTGTTTTTGTTTTGTTTTTTAAATGAGACAACATATGCTATGTATTTTTTTCTGATAATCCTATTTCTAGGTCAAATATAAAGACACAAATGCAAATGTTGAAAGGCTCTGAAAGTTACTTCTAGGTTTCTCTTCCATCCTAATTTTAAGTCATTAGCATGGGAACTTTCAAATAAACATGCCCTGTCTCTCGCATTTACCAGTCTTTCACATCTACCTACACTGTTTCTTCAAACAGCTATTTTATTGAATTGAATCCTAGAGTAACTTTTTCTTCTGAATTTTAATTTACAGGTTTTAGAGACATTACATTTCCTCCAGTTTTAGCTATCATCCACAGAAATGGGAGGAAATTTAAATGCCTGACGTTTAGAACTCTTCCTGCTACCTATGAATTCTCATTTTTTGGGAGTAAACAACATTATGTCCCCATTTTTAAACAGAAGAAACTATCTATGCAGTTCAGCCTCACACCTGCAACTTGATTTACTTCTACCCTTCCAGGGTTACATTTGAACCTCTCAGGCATGGCATAAGATGTTTCTCTTTAAAGTATTTGCACCATCCTTAAAAGATTTTGTGTTTGATTGAAAAAAAAAAAATAAATAAAAACAATTTTAAAAAAATAAATCCTGGGAGTCATAATGTTGGAAGACACAATGCTACTTCACAGGGCAGCACAGCTGTGAAAATTCTCTGCCCAAAGCTGCTGCTCTCAGTGTAGGTCTGAGGTTATAACCACATGGATCTTTCTACATGCACCTCTGTAGGCACAAGAGGTCCTGCTGGAAGTCCCTTCTCTTCTGGTTGACATGGTTGTAAAGCAGAGACATTCTGAAAATAAGCCATCTTGAATTAAAAGGGAACTAAGTCAAACTAAACGAATTCCTGTCATCTAACATTCAGTTTTTGTTTCCTCACTAGAAAGATAAAGAGAGAACACAAAGTCCTCATTTCAAGATTCTCTACCAAAACATTGATGCACAATTTCACTTCAAACAATTAAAAAAATTACCAGTAGGAAAGTATTAGTGAGATATTTCAAACCTTTTCCCAAGAAATTTCTCTAGCTCCACTTTCAGCAAAGGATTACTTCCTTAGAAAGAAAGATTCTGACAAGAAATAGCCAAGTTGCTTTCCTGGTTGGTTATGGTTTTTATAGCCATACCCAGTTGTACAGTATGCATACTGATTTATATAAACACACACCAGCACACTTCATACTTTCACTCCTCATCTGATCAGGCTTACTCCAATAGATTAGTCTCTAAATAAAGTCTGGTCAGTTCCACAGATGAAACTGAAAGTAGAGTATCTGAGATTGCCACCTAACTACCAAGGAGAACGTACAGAGTCCTGGACTGACTGATACATGAAATTTCACAAAAATCCTGGTCCTACTCAAATAAATGCAAAATTGTTATTTTTTAAGTTTGTGGTCTTTTTAAGTTTTAGATTAGTTCTATGAACTCTAACCCCCTGCATATCTTTGGATACTCAGCTTCTCCCAGTACTCATCACATTTTACTGCAGCACAAAGTTCTGAGACAACAAGATTATAAAAAACAATAAGAAAATTAAAAAAAAAAATAAAGACAAAAATATTCCTGTGATAGGTAAAAAAAGCTATTTGTTTGTTACATATTGCTTCACTGATTTGGTGTGCCACTCTAGTGACAATCCAAGTCCCACACAGCAGAACTGGAGATACCTACAGTCTCATCTCGACCACTACCATGCATGCCCTTCTTCACAAAGTGCCTCTGGAAGTCCTGATGGTGAGGTGCACACACTAAATAACCAGGTCCTAGGTGTGCTATCAGGACCAGAAGCATGTTACCAGAGCCCTTGGACCATACCAAACATCACATATAGGTTCTATGTTTGTTTATATGCGTGTAGACAAAAGACTGACTTTTCCTGCTCCTTTAGGAAGAAATTCAGTGACTAGAAAAAAGAACAATTCATTATCTTCTGATATACTATCATTTAAGTCTCCTTGGTTAAATTAAAAAGGTCACAAAATGTCTGTAGGCAAACAGAAATCTAGGCAGAAATCATGACATATTGCCTAGAAAAACTGTCATGAGATTATTTTTAAATTTAATTTCTTTATTTACAATTTATCTGAAAAAGAGAATCATTAGACTACATTCCTGAGGGCAGGAAGGGGGAGGAATAATACATAGAAGGGGTGGCACAGGAAGGCACTAAACGTCAGCAGCATGCTCTGAACCTGTCTTTTCTGTAGCAGTCTTGTGTCCCAATCCTGCCTAATTTCTGCGCCAGTCAGTCTGGGACCTGACAAGAGTCCCTCCAAAGATCACACAGTCACGAGCACCAGACTCAGAACAATGATAAGGTCGTTTGTCTAGTGGATTAAAGAGTACACATCCATACAGACAGCAGCTGCTGCTGACCCCTTCAAATCTAAATCACAGATTAAATTCAGATCTGGACCTTGTTTTATGAACTCATCTTTCTTTGTTTGCCATAAAATCAAGCATAAAATGAAAATTGACCCATATTTTTGCTTCATGTGCAATGAAAATGCCCCTCAAGGAAAGCCCCCTAAGGCTGAGACTGCTATGGGACCCCTGAACCAGAGATTTAAAATTTCTTTTAAAGTACAGGGCTATATGATGTTCTTTGGTGATCATATGACTTAAGTGCAGGCATAGTTCTGAGAAAATTGCGGTGTAGTCTTGGCTCAAACTTCTGAAAAAAAAGTGCTAAATTGTCAGAACATGGTATGAGAAAGTCCATAGACTAAAGCCATGAAAAATGAGGAAGAATTGCAGAAAACGGTAGTATTGTTAAGAACTTCTAGCACACCAAAACTTCAAGAAGAAAAAGACTTGCACAAAAGTACTCTATCAAAAAAACACTAAGAACTACGAACTACCAGAAGTGTACACTATAATTACCCCACATATCGACAGCACAAGTGCCTCCACACAATATCCAGGACATCAGCTTACTGTTTAAATGCTTTACTAGAAGAAGAGAGTGACAGATGTGAAAAAACAGTTATGCTTTCAGCAATTATATTAGTCTCAGAATAAAAGAATAAACACAGCACAAAGCACAGTAAATAATACCTGAAAGTGTTCATCGTGTTGTCGCTTCAATTCCACAAGATTTAACAGGTATTTCCTTATAACACTCATAGGCCCTTTGGAGACTATGACGACAGAGCAATGTGTTACTGCCTTCCTGTCTTTTATCAGACACCAAATCAGATGCCTTAGGTACAAAAATGGCCTCACTCATAAGGCAAATCCCATCTTGGGAAGCACTTCAGCATCTCTTTGAGCACCATGCAGTACCACGCACTTATATATCAAGGAGCCTTGCTGAATCCAAGCCTGAATAATCCAATCCCCTATCATTTTTTCACTAGTCCCTTTCTCATCTATCTTTTTCCAAATATCCTTCCTTGATGTATTTGCCTTGACCCCTAGCCCTCTACTTCCCTCTTGCTGTCTCCATAAAATCACTGTCTATGGATTAGGCATTCAAGAGAGAAAACTGAGTACTGCAGTTCAACACATTCCTGGAAAACACCAAAACACCAAATGGCCCTGATGGATCTGCCAAGATAGGGCAAGGAAGTGACTCTGGATTTGGAAAAAAGGAATAAACTCCAGAACATCTTTTGTCTCTGGTCATATGACTTGAAAGTAGTTTCTGGAGGAAAGAAGTCCCAGAAATACAGAGTGGAGGCAAGAAGTAGGATGTGACACACCCTCTCAGTTTCAAGACACAAGTGGCTTCTACATTCTCATTCTACATGTGCACTTCTCACACTTTATACATAATCTAGGAGAAAGTGTGCTACTGGTGATAAAAATGTTTCATACAAGAAGCTGATTTATAAATTTATGCATGTAAGTAAAAAAAAGCTGTGGGAAAACTGAGCTTCTTATTGAAGCTTTCTACCTCTGCCCCATATTCCTACAAGCAGATATACCTGGCATTGAACTCTCACACAAGAACTGCAGCTTCAAGCACGTTTCCACCTGAGAAGCTTACCAGTGGTATCCAAGCAAGATTCAGCAATCATCAATTCAGGAGAAGCTGTTTAGCTAGATTTACCTGTGCTATGTTATACCAGAATAGCAGGAAACAGTTAAATTGAATGGATTATCAATCGGTGTAATTTTAACTAAAAATGAAATATTCAGAATCTTATATTCTGATCAAGGAAGGTAATAAATAGACTTTGAATCAACCTGAATACCTATCGGAAAAGAAGGTTTTTCTGTTTCAGGTTTCCAGTATTTCAGTTTGGTTATTTTCATAGAAAAGAGCCACTTGCTCTACAGTAATGTGACACCCTTGAGCTGGATTAAGTATGCTGTATTCTTGCAAAGTTAGCCATTTTCACACTTGAATACTCAAGGCAAAAATTGGCAGTATCATACAACTCTTGTCAGGAGTCAAGTTTCCAACTGTGAAATGAAATTCTGCGAAGCAATTGAGTATGTGCACTGAAAAAAAAAGAAAAAAAAAGACAACATTGCTATCCCCATGTCTAGTTGGTAATGATTCCCTTATATAAAATGTATTGAATTGCCATTTACATAATTGAACTATTTTTAAGAAGGAAGTGGAGCCCCAGTGACAAGCTGCTGAAGATATCAAATTCTTCAGAGAAGATTTACATACATCTCCTCAAGACAAAGAATAAGACAAAGATTAGACATGAAACAAAAAAAAAAAAAAAGAAAACTTTTGAGTAATAGAAATTGCTCATGGTATTTGATAAATATATCAAGCATTTGATAAAGTCTGGAGCCACAGTGCATTCAAAAGGACAGTAAGTCCACCCGAGATGCATTCCAGAGTGTATTTCTTCACAGATTTAGGAGGATTTTTTTAATCTCAGGAAGAAATATTAAGCTGATAAAAATAATTTTAAATATGTTGAGGTAAACCTCTGAATAAGGCTTTTGGAGTTTCAGGTTCTACACAGACTCCATACACAGTATTGGATGCAATCTTACTGCCTGATACTCCACTCTAGTACTTCTGTACAGTCATGAAAGCTCAGGCTTGTTACTACTTTCACTCAAATTCATCATGTCTCTGTGTGCTGGTTCACAGTCTTGACTGCAAGAAATGGGTGGCAACCACATCAGAGAAGGTAAGGGGGAGAGAAACTTTGAGAGAAAATTCTAAAACTAGAACCCTACTCCTACCCACAGCTAGGCCAGATTCATCCAAGAAAACAAAACACAGCTTGTGTACTGATTGCCTTTTCCTGCTAGATTTCCACCCTCTCCCATTGTCAGCCTGCCCCATCTCTCCCAGATTTAGCATTCTGTTACTAAACCTACAGAGTCTCAGTAGTGCAAACAGTCTTTTCACTTCTGGAGAACATCCCTGGACCCTCTGGCATGTGAATTGAGTGGAGCCAAACAGAGTGCACAGAGAGTGAAGTTCAAGTATTCTGAGGCAAGGAGGGCAAATTTACATTTTTATAACACAAGTTGGCTATTTTAGGCCCTCATTTAGCACCTTGTAGCACAGTGCCCCACTACCAGGAGAACACGCAGAGTACATTCCAAAGTAGGAATCTCCACAATACCAAAATGTAGCTTACCTTTCAGGAAAATGTTTGAATACATTACAGAAAAAGTGTAGCACATTACTAGCTTGAGATTCCCATTAGGGGAAAAAATCAGTTATTTAGCTCCTGGGCTGCATTTGCAGTTTGTGGATTTGAACAAATCTGTTGTGGAAACAGGAACCTGTGGTTAGACAATGGCTGAAAACACACTGAAAATGCCATTCCACTAAATAAATTCAGTGCAGCATCTTCGGCTTAACTCACTATGGAAAGTGTATCAATGAAATACTTCCTCCTACTCATTCATTTGATTCATAAGTCTGATTCCAAACTTTGCAGAAGAGTGATCTCACCAGTGCTTGTAACGAAGATGATGTGAATCTTTGTCACTGTCACTTCATTTTAAGTTCATATTTAAAGTTAATGAGGAAGTACTGCCTGAATTACATAGCAAATTCATAAGTAAGCCCAAGACTAAACTTGTTTTCCCTTCAGCACGCCTGACTGCTGACCAACCACAGGCAGTTTTTTTAAAAAAAAAAAAATCTGTGCTTGGGCAGATGTTAGCTCTGTGGACCCAATAAACAAAGAAGATTAATGTTGATGCACAATGAGTATAAACTACAGCCCACCAGCATATTTCATATTCACCATTCTGAACAGTTAATATTTCATGATAATGATCATTGGTAGGTGACACATTCAATTTAACCAGCACATTACAAAAACATTCTTGAAAAGCTAAGTTTAGAGGAGAGATCAGTGAACAGGTCAGTGGAGGGACTGAAATGCTCACTAGTAAATAAAACAGCTTGGCTGAACTGGGGTGTTTTTAACAAATAAAAATATGATAAGAAATGTGCATAGTTTAAGATGATATATTGTAGGAGGGAGAAATACTACTTCTGGAAAACAAAGAGGGGACTCTTGGGACTTGCCTCGTACTAAAGGGTGGGGTACAACTGGTTCTCTTTGAGAAATACATATATATGTACACACATATATATATATATGTAAATACTTCAGTGTAAGGCCATCATCAAGTAACAGAGCCTTGTCCTCTCAAGGCCCCTCAGTACAGAGGGTAACTGTAAGCACACAACCCAACCAACATCTTTGCTACCACAGAATCAAAACATAATTCCACAGGTTGTCAGAAGAGTTTCACTTGCCCACAGGCTGAGCAGGCCAGTGCACAACTTCTGTTTGAGACTGACAGCAGATAGGCTAACCACCTTCCTCAAAGAAATGCTGCACATCAAGAAAACATCTGGTACTAGAAACAGGCCCTGACAGAAGCTCCAGCTTTGAGCTCTGAGAACCAGGACGTTAAATTATTTTACATCCTCAGTGATGTCAAAATTAAAATTATGTAATTTCACTTCCTGTCAACACCAGTGTGTCTGTTTAAAGTATCTCAGAATCGGTTGTGGAAATGCCAGCTATTGCTCTTTAATCAAGGTACATCAGAAGCACTCCCACCAGCACACATCTGTGTTGTAAAAGATATAGTTAAATCTGTTGTGCATGGACTGTCACAAGTGAATTTATAGTCTGACAACATATAAACAAGAAAAATGAGAGCAATACTTGCTTAACAGCTGAACAATCTACTGCTATTAGAGAGAGAAAAATAATACAGAGAGCTATTGCTTATGACTAACTACAGGTTTCTGAAAATGTCAGCCTAGAAAGTGTAGCATGAAAGTACTTAAAAAAACAGTAAATAGAGGTGTAATTGCATTGGTCCATAAGTTATAGAGAAATGCAATTTAACCTTTAACAGGTAAAGATTTTTTTTCATAAAAAAACCTTCCTCCTTCCACCTCCATTGTCCTTTGTTTTAACTGCTGCATTTCTCTTGAAATAAAGTCTTCTCAGAAACACACTGACAGATCAGTAGCAAGTGACAATGCACCTGTTAGCAACTAAAGTTTTTGGATCTCCCATCCAAACTAACAGCAGCTTTCTTGTCCCTTATTCCCTGCAACTTTGACCTGGGGAGAGACTTTTCACAAGGGCTTGTCATGACAGAATGAGGGGTATTGGTTCAAACTGTGAGAGGACAGATTTAGGTTACATGTAAGGAAGACGTTCTTCAGTCTGAGGGTGGTGAGACACTGGCACAGGTTGCCCAGGGAAGCTGTGGATGTTCCATCACTGGAGGTGCTCAAGGACAGGTTGGATGGAGCCCTGAGCAACCTGTCTAGTGGGAGGTGTCCCTGCCCATGGCAGAAGGGTTGAAATTAGATAATCTTTAAAGTCCCTTCCAATACAAACCCTTCTATGATACTATGATTCAACGAATATCGGTCTAGGTTTAGAGGGGAACTGAGGTTTAAGCAAACAGCACTCTGGTTTGCATGTCACTCCCTAGATATCCCACCTGAAATTGTGTCTACATTGCAGTCCCTGCTTGATGACCAACAGTCTTAATGCCTCCTCTCCAAACTATTATCTCATCTATGCACTACAGTGCTAGAGCTCAGTCTGCCTCCAGGAGTCAAGCAGAGCATGCACACCATTTCCAATCTCATCATGAAGACCCTGCTAGTCAGGCTCCTGCCTAGCAGCCTGAGCTTCAGTCTCCCAGGTGCTGATGTTCTCCCCTGGCTCACTAGCAGCAGCACAGTGCATGACTGTCAAGGTCCCCCTCCATCCCTGTGCAACCTGGACACCTCATTAAGTCTGCTACCTTCAGAAATTTGTATCAAGGTATAACTTGTCTGGTAACTTTCTTAACCAGCAGATAGATGTTACTTTTTCCTCCATGAATATAACTTTATGCAGTTCAGACTTGCCATCAGAATTTTGAACTCTAGTCTGCTTGTAGTGTCCTTTGAGCAGTATGTAGTCATCCTGGGGTGCATTAAAAAGAGTGTGACCAGCAAGTCGAGGGGGTTTCTCCCTTCCTCTGCTCTGCCCTAGTGAGGCCATATCTGGAGTACTGTGTCCAGTTCTGGGCTCCCCAGGTCAAGGGAGACAGAGAACTACTGGAGAGAGTCCAACAGAGGGCTATGGAGATGATCAATGGACTGGAGCATCTCTTACCAGGAAAAGCTGAGAGCCCCGAGGCTGTTTAGCATGGAGTAGAACAACTGTACTTTGAGAGGTCTTTTTGGAACCCTCGCAGATTTTCAACATCTTACTGTCCTGATGCTGTAAAAAAAAAAAAAAAAAAACCACAACCAAGTCTTCAAATCCCTCTGATTATCTGATTACAAAAAAAAAAAATAATATTTTTTTCTAAAATCCTTTTTGTAAACTATATAAAAAATAAGCACAAATAAGACAGAAAAACTATGGGCAATTTTGGCTTTTGCTACCTATGTAAACTGAGCACTGTACCTGCAAGTAAGTTTAGGGTAAAATGGTGATTCCAGGGCTCCTATATATTCAAATACACAAAAAAGTTCCTTCAAACACAAGTTCTAGCAAGCAAGCAACAACTGTTACAATGAGATAGTTCCAAATGCAAGCAATTATAATGCTGCTCACTGTAATTATAAACCAAATGTGTCTTGGTGTCTATGATAATAAATAAGGAGCTTTACATACTCCATTTTAGAGAAAGACATCAAGACAAAATAAATAATGCAAAGTAGCTCTCACTCACTATGCAACTGCTGTATTCGTATGAAGCCTCTAAAATAGACACCATAGAATAAACCTTCCATTACCTATTCTATATGGACTTTTGTGAAATTTAATTAATGCTGAAAAGTGCTTGCAGATTAATGAAAAAAACAAACAAATCTGTCAGCATAAAATATTATCAGACACTCATTTCAGCTTGTGAAATGTGGTTTGTATGTACAAATGTGACTGTACATCCATAAGGAACCATTTATTTGAAGGGCCAATTTTTAAAATTTCCCACAAAAGATGAAAATACCTTGATGTAGGTACATTTCCAAAACTGTAATTTTGTCACTGTGCACATCCACATATGGCTATGCTTAACCCATTTTCATTTCAACCTATAGATCTATGCCAAACTTCATATAACCTGTGTTTCTCCAACAAACTGGCAGTACTTACAAGTGACTATCCTGTCTAATAAGCAGGAATTCTGCAACTAAGTTTCTGTAGCACTTTTATAGTCCTGATGATTGAAAGTCATGTATTACATAGGAACTGTGTTCCTTCCCCTACAATCCTTATAGGAACTCAAATGATTCAACCAGAGCTAACAGGCCAAATCTGGATGCACAGGCCCTCTCTCAGGTTTCAGATTCAAAAATCATAGTATTGCAATTTGAGAACAGAAAGTCTAACTGCATACCTTAATTATGTTAAATTATGTAAATATGTTAACATGTTAACTGTAATATGTTAATAATGTTACTTATACAGATTTAAAGAAAAGGTATGTTGCATTTGTGGAAGAGTGGTTGACAAAAAAGAAAGCTCACAGTGGAGTGTCAGGAAGACCTTTGGACAAGAAGATATTACAAGAAGATATCTCCAATGATTTTATCCTCTTGTTTATAAGGCATCATGATAAATTGAAAACTGCTTAAGAAATTGAAAAATATTGTAACAGCTACCACAGTAACATCTTAACTTGAATATTATCAAAGGTGACCCTGGGAACTAAAATTCATTAATGCACTAGATATTAGTAGTCTAGGACTTTGGAAATAATTTGACTTATCTCTTGTATTAATTTTCTCATGCCCTAATCCTAAAGAATATGTAGGTATTCACCACTAAAGCTGTAATTGGACAAGCTCTTTTTGCCAACAGAAACTGATTACTGCCAAGAAAAACACTTATTCTATGTCTCCATTTTTACCTTTTTAGTGATACAGCTGCTCCACTCCTTTCTGTGGGCCAGCACAAGTGTTTTTCACATAGTAAATTGGATCTGTGAACTGATCCACTCAAAGAAACAGTTGGGGGGAAAAAAAGAAGTGCCCTTTGAACTATGCCTTACAGAAATTACTTTGTCTGCATTTACCTTTGAAAGTGACTCCATCAATTTCACACTTTAAGAAAGGCTTACACATTTGGAAGCTTGGCTGGTTTTTACAACTATATCCATAATAAGAAAAATAAAAGATACCAATTCTCCTAACAGCCATCTCCCACAAGCATTCTTATACTATCCATTAGGAGCAGGCACTGGGGAAGTCCCAGACTGGACCCAGCAGCAGATGGGAACTGGGTTCAGGAGCTGGATTCTGGAACTGGATTCAGGATCACATGGATTGGATGGCAGGCAGAAGAGAGAGAGTCCTCCTCAGACACCGGCCACTGAAGAAGAGGTTTGGCCCTCATGACCCCTCAGCTTTACACCAGATACGATGGATATGGGTTGGAATCCCTCAGTTTGGGGTCACCTGCCCTGGCTGCTCCTCACAGGTGTGACCTGTCACTTTCTGCACCCCAAGGTGTCACACAAGACTCAGCAGTGACCCTGGTCTGTGCAGGAGCAGGGTGAGCAGGAGCCTTTCTGCACAGCCCAGCCCTCGGCAGGGACTCTGAACAGGGAGTGTCAGCACTGCTGGAGGCAGAGACTGTCTGTGAGAATCGGCCGCTACCTTCAGACAGCGACGGCAGCTAGAGGAGACTGAGCTGGGACTAAAAACACTGAACAGAATCTGTTCTGCTCTAACACAGACCAGGGCAATACTCTTCTATGTTCCTCTTATAGTTGTAACATATTTTTACATTTCAGAATAATCTGCTGGGGAAAAAAAAAGTCAAATGTAAAGCAAGCTAGATTGCTGTCATGAAAGACACACTGCTACAGTTGTGAAATTAGACTAAGACACTGACAAATTACTCTAATGCTATTAGGTAAACTGCTTAATCTTGTGGTTAATATCTGACCTTATGACCAGAGGGAGGATAAATCCTAATTTTAACTGCTCCACAAAACAGCATAACCTGCCAACAAATCTACAGGATAATTTCTGCAGAAAACAATACTTTTATGTCATACATGACAGTTTTGTTTCCCAAGACCTCTGTCCACGACACCAGTAAAAAAATTAAGGGAGTTCATGCTATTAAAAAGTTTCTATGAAGTATGTACATCTGAACTTCACCACATATAATTGCAGTACTTAAAAAAAAGCTGTTTCCTTCACTCATACAACATATTGAACCAGTCAGTACAACTTGTATCTTGGTTATACCTCAGTGGTTGGCACAATCAGCCAGCCAGGCTGGAAATGTCCAGCCCTGTATGGCCCAGTGTATTTTGTTAGAACAAATCTCCCTTAAGCCTTCCGTGCTTCTTTCTTTCTTCAAGATCACAAAAGGTAGAGGTTATTTTCTTTAGTTACCTGGCCTTTTTTTTATATTTTTACCTTACAGTTCAAGAATTGGAATGTTTTTGTGGGGAAAAGTGAGTAGCAGTAAGAAAGCAGTACCTGAAACACCTGAGCACCAAGTCATATTCACAAGCAGTAAAATGTGATATATTGTTGAAGGTGAAGAAGATAACTTGGCAAATTTAAGCAATTATAGTAACAGGTTTTTTTAAAGGAAGAAAGAATTATAGATATAAAAAGCTACACATGAATTAAACCCCTAGATTCAAAGATTCATAGACTTAAAAGCCAGAAAGTATCATTACAGTTCTCCATGCTCACCCCCTGCATAACACAAGCCAGTGAATTTCACCCAGTGATCCCTCTGGTAACCCCACACTTTGTGTGTGAGGTAGACAGTCATTTTACAAAGGCACCCAGTGGAGCATTTACCATCTCCTATAATAACCAGCCCTGCTGCCTGACTGTCCTCACTGTAACTACTTTACATCATATTTGTAGTAATTGGAACATGGTACCTTTCACTTCTTTGCCAAAATTCCAATCGATGGCATACTTCTTTAAACTCATCCTGCATGGCTTTCTCAGACATCTGGACTGACATACTTCATCTCCTAGTTTATACTTTGATGGAGAACAGATACGAGCATTTGTACAGATTTCTTCACCAGCCATAAAAGAGGGAACTTCTCCTGAAGATCTACCACTCTCTATCATACCTATCTACAGATCTCTAATTCAATCTACACAGAATGCCCTCAATTCAAGGAGTAAACTACTATTGCTGACAAAAGCCTGTAACTAGTTCACTCTAGGAGTCAACCTAAAAGAATTCTGGAAGTCAACATACCAAATCTACCAGACAATCACTTCTCTAATCCTGCTGACTACACTGTTCCTAATACAAGCCAGAGTGCCACTGGCCTTTTTGGCCACTTGAGCACACTGCTGGCTCATGTTCACCCAGCTGTCAATCTACACCCCCAGATCCCTTTCTGCCAGCAGCTTTCCAGCCACTCCTCCCCAGGTCTATAGCTTTGCATGCAGTTGCTGCAGCACAAGGGCAGGACTCAGCACTTGGCCTTGTTTAAGCTCATACAACTGACCATGGCCCATCGGCCCAGCCTGTCCAGGTCCCTCTGAAGGGGTTCCTGACCCTCCAGGAGATCAACGCACCCACCTAACCTGGTGTCATCTGCAGACGTACTGAGGGTGCTCTCAGTCTCCTCATCCAGGTCATTGGTAAAGATGTTAGAGAGGAGCAGCCCCAGCCCTGAGGAACACCACTTGTGACTGGTCCCAGCCAGATCTAACTCCACTCCCCACCACTCTCTGGGCCCGGCC
>NW_008618221.1:54708-57909 GCF_000691845.1 Merops nubicus
CAGTTCAGCAGCGTGTGCCATCAGCCAGGCCCAGGGCAGACAGCTGTGTGATGAGGATGCTGTGGGCACAGAATCAAAGGCCTTAGTGAAGTCAAGATAAACAAATTCCACAGCCTTTCCCTCACCCACCAAGCAGGTCACCTTGTCACAAAGGGAGATGAGGTCTGTTAAGCAGGACCTGCTCCTGATGAACCCGTGCTGACTGGGCCCAATGCCCTGGTCACCTTGTCAACGCTGCATTATGGCACTTCAGATGATTTGCTCTGTGACTTTTCCTGGCACTGAGGTCAGACTGACAGGTCTGTAGTTCCTGGGATCCTCCTTCCTGCCCTTCTTGTAAATGGGTGTCACATTAGCTGGTCTCCAGTCCACTGGGACATACCTAGTTAGCCAGGACTTCCAGTAAATCATGAGTGGCTTAGTAAGCTCATCAGCCAGCTCCTTAGGAACCCCTGGATATAACCCATCTGGCCCCATAGCTTTATCCCTGTCCAGGTGATGCAGAAGATCACTAACCATTTCCTCTTGTACCATGGAGGCCGCATGCCTATCCCTGCCTTCCAGCTCCAGGGGATGGCTACCCAGCAAACAGCTAGTCCTGTGGTTAAAGACTGAGGGAAAGAAGGCATTCAGTACCTCAGCCTTTTCCTTGCCCTCAGTCACTGAGGACACACATCCTTGTCCCCACATCCACTAAAGAATGAAGATTCTCCCTAATACTCCTTTTGTTAATGTATTTATAGAAACATTTTTTGTTGTCCTTTACAGCAATGGCCAGATTAAGCTCTGGCTTAATCTGGGTTTTGGCCCTTCTAATTTGCTGCCTACATATGCTCACCACATCCTTGTAACCCTCCTGAGATGACTGCCCCCTTTTCCAAAGGCTACAGACTCTCCTTTTGTTCCTAACTTGCAGCCAAAGCTCTCTATTCACCCAGGTCATCCAGGCCAGTCTTCTTCCCCGCCTGCCCCTCTTTTGGGACACTGGGATGGCCTGTTCCTGTGCCTTTAAAATGTCCCTCTTGAAGCCTGCCCAGCCTTCCTGGACTCCTTTGCCTTTCAGGATGGTCTCCCAAGAAACACTGCCAATCAGCCTCTTGAAGAGGCCAAAGTCCACCCCACAGAAGTCTAAGGTGGCAGTTCCACTAACGCCCCTCCTTGCCTCTCTAAGAACAGAACATGGGTCTTCATGTCCATATTCAGCATCTCTTCAGCAGCAACACCATAAAATCCACTACAGGAAGAGAAGAGCTACACTCAAATGAGAACACTTGATGAAAAAGCAAAGTACCATACAGGAAGCAGAGCAGCATTGCACTATTAATTCCAGTTAGGAAAGGCTTAAAAAAGGGGAAAAAAAAAAGAGGCCTGGCTGCCTATAGAGCAAGGTAAGTTAGTAAAGACAGGAAAAGTGTCCTCCAATAGACTGATAAATTAGCAAATGGAGAAAGAATTGCAAAGTCTGACACAACAAATTAAAAACAGAAATAGGCAGAAGGGAAAAAAAAATCTGAAAAACAACTAGCTAAAGGGATCACAGCTAAATGTCACAGCTAAATCTACCAAGAGGGGGGAAAAGTGTCCTGGAGTTCTGTACTACCTATTAATGGTCAAGGAATAAAGAGGCACTCAGAAGAAACAAGGCTGCTTGAAGATGTGCTTAAATGGATTATTTTGCACTGATATTCACTGTAGAAGAAACTCTTGACAACTACTGAAAAAAGTATTTTGGTCACAAAAGGTGCTGAGAATTCTTGTCTTTAAGAGGCATTCAATTAGAATTACGGAGCTCAATTACAATCTAGAATAACACAAGAGTTACATTTTTCCATGAAAGTGAGAGAAAGTCCCAGAAAATTGCTCCTGAACTTACTCAGATTGCCCTCCAGCTTCAGGAAGTGCTGAACTCAGAAGGACAAAATGTTACTGCTGCTAAAAATTTTCCTGGCACTTTAATTAAAACTCAGGTGCAAGAAAGCAGTCAAAATCCACTGGTTACTGCCATAATTGTTTCTGAAGTGTTTATAAGTGCATCTAGTACACATTCTTTTTTATTGTATTGGTTTGCATTTGTAAAGTAAATTCCTCACAAAAATTATGTGATTCTTTGCTCTTGATTCCAGTTTCTGTGAACATTTTTGTTTGCTACACTTTAAATTAACAAAGAAAAAAACAGAAAAAAATACGTTTCTTGTTGCTTTTCTGTCCTGTGCTTGAATACTTTGCCTTTCAAAACTGATACAATAACTCCTTAGTATTAGTAATTACGCTGTTTTCCAAAATAGATTTTCTACATGCATGCTCATGTAATTATATCTCACTGCTCAAATTCACAGTTGTTTAGACCTGCCTTGTTTAAGATGTTATCTTGGTGAGGATAACAAAAACAAACAAACAAACAAACCAAAACAAAGAAAACAAGGAACAAAACTCCTTCCTTAGACACTGTGCAACTATGAAGAAAGGCTGCTTAAAAAAATGTTTCCCTGCAACACAGATGGAAGCATCAAACTCCTCTTTTACTGAAATAAAAAGCAGAGCTTGTATATAAAGTACTCTATGTAAGAAAACAGAGAGATAGTGTAGTTTTTAGAAGTAACTTTGAGGGGTTTCTTATCTTTGTTTTTCCAAACACAAAGGGTACTGTGGATTGTTTTCTTCTCTTGTTGTCAAGGTTTCTTTCAAGTGTAACTTTGTATGAAAACTATACCAGACTATACTCATGAAAGTTGACAGTACCACATAAACCATCCCCATTTGTCTTGTCCATATTCACTGGACTCTTACAGGTTCTAAAAGTAGGGCCATCAGCTAAATCGGCCAGAGACCCGTATTTCTGTATCACTGCAGAAATTAAGGACAGATTCTGACTCACACCTTCACCCCTTCCCATCCTACTGAGGAGAGAAGATCGAGCATCTCTGGTTTACAGACTGAGCTGTACTATTCACAGGATGAGCCGGAGGTAACACGGGGGCAGCTACACACCTACAGTGTCGGGTTGAGAAGGACCTCTAAAGGCCACCCAGTCCAACCCCTCACAAAGAGGCATTTTTGTTCCTTTTCCCCCGCCTGAGCTCCCCCGTCGCCCTGTGGTGACGCCACCGCTTCTCCACCTCACTGAGGGGACCGCCCCGCCCGCCGCCGGCGGCGGGAACACCGCGCGCGAAAACAAAATGGCGCCCGGGGGCAGAGCCCAGC
>NW_008618222.1:0-7038 GCF_000691845.1 Merops nubicus
GACAGAAAAGGAAGGAAAAATAATAATATTTATAATTATTAAAAATAATGTTAACATAATTAGAATACACAAAATAAGTGATGTACAATGCAGTTGCTCACCACCCACCCACCAATGCTCAGCCAGTTCCTGAGCAGTGGCCCCTAGCCAGCTTTCCCCCTAGTTTGTATGGCTAGCATGGCATTATATGGTACAGAATATCCTTATGGACAGCTTGGGTCAGGTCTCCCAGCTTCTTGTGCTTCAAAGCTTACTCAATGGTGAGGTGGTGTCCTTGACTTAGTATAAAGCCTGCTTAGCAACAACTAAAACATCAGTGGTTTATCAACATTATTGTCATCCTAAATCCAAAACACAGTACTGTGCCAGCAAACAGAGAGAAAATTAAGTCTGTTCCAGGGAAAATGAGGCCATACAGCACTGCAAGCCTTTGAGCAACTAGACGTTTTATTATATAGCATGAACACAGAACTGCAGCAGCCTTTAGCTCTAAGTACACAAAGAGCTCTGGCAATGCATTTATGTTTATATGGCTTCATACACATACATACCATCATTTGAAATGGAAGTACAATATCAAACACATTTGTACTGCAGGTATATTCTAAGAACGAGCGTTAGTCTGGTATTCCATGAGATATTGACATAGTACAGCTCTGCATGGCAACATTTTTCAACCAATGATGTGCCCTGTGCACAGGTATACGTGCTGGACACTTTCTTTGGTATATAACCACACACAAGATTACGCATGTATCCAACTACTCTTTCCAAAATTTGCCTTAAAATTAGACTATTACTCTAATTCTGTAACACACATGAATGTGAATGTAAAACAATCAATTAATAAATTCTAGTTATGTGACATTTTTTCTTGTTTTGTACCTCTCACTGAACACAAAGACTACACTTAAAGGAAGGCAATTTCATTAATGCCGCTTACAAGTAGGACTTCACACGTTGCTCTTAATCAGGACAGATTCTTTAAAAGATTGGCATGCAGCAATATATAACTCAAAAAATTGAATGTCTAATTAAAAAAAAAAAAAAATAAAAAGGAAAAAAATGAAAGTACTACATTATTTGTACATCAAAGTCTTTATCATCCTTTGAAAAGAGACCACACATAAACTTTTTTTTCTGCAGGTCTATCTTTCCTATTTTTATTAACTACATTTAAATCATAATCTACTTTAATAAATTGTCCTTCATAACCAGTACATTAATTAGTATTTTCTCAAGCTGATAATCAAAACCGATGTTACAATGGTGAGTCCCTTTCACAAAAAGGTCCTGGCATGCCAATGTCCCTACCTTTTTCCTAGTGAACGCTCCTGTAAAGAATTAATTTACCTTTTCTGCAATGTCATTATCCTTTCCAGGAATTCCTTTAATACTTTCTGTCCATAGACCTTTACAGATTCTGGGAGGCTTCTTTTTCCTTATGTCTCAGGAAGTTAGTACTAGTTTTGATTCCCTAATTTATCCTTTCATCAAACTCATTTTTGTCTAAATATGTTTATATCAATCACATTTCACAATCCTATTGTTTGTTCAGATGCTTCTTACTACTACAAACCTTTCCCTTTGGTGATTAGCCATGCTGACCTCCTTTTATGTTTTCTCAAGCACTACAGAATAGGTTGTGTGAACTGGCACCAGCATGGTCTTCAAGTTTCTGCACTGCCTGCAAGCATGTAACACTCCAAAACTGCTCTCCCCTTCAGTTTCCTTTTAATAAGAGTTCTCATTTTTCCTAATTCTCTTTATTCATATTTAGCAGTGAATTCTTTGGCCAATGATAATCCTGGAGGGATGCTGAATATAAGTACCTTATGTTTGCTTTCACAGGTGGTGCTTCCACAGTGAAATTTTTGAACCAGATCCTGCCCTTTATTGAACCAAAAAAAAGGTCACTTTTCTTCCTGTGGGCTTGCAAGCCTGCTATTTTATTAAACAATTATTGATATCACCTGTTGTTATTTGGCCTTTGTCCACAGAGTAATTGTGGTGACCTATTTATTTCTTACTCTCTCTAACTTCTCAGAATGTGGCAAACAGTCTTATTGCTCTAGTCGTTTAGGTGGTCTCACAGACTATGCTGTTTTCCTTGTTTAGTCTTGGGATTTTAATTTATGAGGGTTCTGGTATGTGAAGCAGTAAGTTTATTAATTTAAAAACCCTTAAATATTTTTTTTCATCACCAGTATGTTTTATGCTATAATTCTTACATATGTTGCACCCTAATTTTTATACTGTTGTGCTTTTATTAGTTTCCTTCCATTAGGCTCCTCATTTCAGTAGTGCCTTCATTTAAACATAAAATACCATTTTTCTTATCTTAGTTCCTGTCATCTAACTTTTTTATAAAACTGGGTGTGCCACACTTCTTTTGTCAAAAATCTTTATAAAATGCAATTATTTCCCAGTTGTTTATTTGATTATTCCCATTCTCTGATTTACCGTCACCTTAAGATATGGGATTATCACAACTGCCTTTTGGGCCATCCTCCTCAGCTGTGTGTTGTCTGACTCTGTGATCTGTGTAGGACTTCACAGTTGCTTAAGCAAGCTCCTTCTCTGCTGGGAATTCCCCAGCTTCTGATGAAACTATCTTCCTCTCTTTCTTTTTTTTCCAAGAAAGAAACCTTACCTCTGACATTCTTCTCGATCTTCTTTGGAACTGTTGGATCATTTTAGAAAGCAATACTGTTAAAGTTTAGACTCACACAGAGATAGACTCCATTTCTGATCAATAGATCAAGCTTACAGATATCTAGGTTCCACTGATTTTATTGATTACTTCTCCATTGACTAAGAGAGCTAAGATATATATTAATATATGTGGACATCCATATATAGATGCCAAAATTTTAGATTTTTAAAAATATTGAAATAGAATTTTAAGATTTTCCTGTCTACAACTTCTTTGCAATATTTTGTCCATCATCAGTAACTGTCCAAACAAGGAATAATCTTTTTTTTTTTTTTTTCCTTAACTTCCATGCTGTTGATCTGACTTCTTCTGAAGGGGACATAACACAGACTTCGATCAAGCAAACAAACTGATCCTTTTTACCATGGTTATAAAATGATGCATTCTCTGGAGAGTTGGTCTTTGTAAAAGGTGAGAAAAAGGGCTTGCAAATACATTTTCATTATTTTAAGGGTTTTGCTAAGTTTAGCTAGGAATGACACAAACAAGCATGCAGAATATGACAGAAGTGGTATACACAGGAGGTATACTGCAAGTTACTAAAGGACCTTATTACTTGATCAAAGCCAGGAAAAGGATACAATTTCTGTCCCTAACATTTAGGAGAGGGAAATAGTTCTTTAACAAGCAAATGCTAAATTACTTTATCCAAATCTAAAATCACTTCCTTGCTAATGTCAAGAGCACTGCCGCTTCATTTTATATATAAGACTTAGTCTTTGTATCAACGTATTATGCTAAAGGATTCTGATATTATAATTGTGGATGGTTTCCATAGATACATGGAATAAGACTGGCATATTATGGTAAATATTGCATTACACTGAGGAGGCACTGGGGTGTAAGTTTCAGATGACAACCTCTATTTTAACGATTTGTAGAGAGGAAGGACAAAGAGTAGGCTTTTATAAAATAATAAATTCATGGATGGACTAATATGTTGAGTGGAATATGAAAATAAAATATATCCAGTACTTTGTCCCATTGAATTAAAGAGAATTAAGTTTTAGTTCTCACTGTCCTACCAAATTGAAATGTCTCTGTTTACCATAAATGAAACATGAGAAATCAAAAATTATTTTAGTGCAACACAAAGAAATGTGCAGTAAAAAACAACCCAGAGTCCAGCATTCTTCTGGATGTCATTTACCTTCCAACCTAAACCTGATTCAACAGAAAGAAAAAATAAACAACTTTTCAGTTTATTTTTTGTGTTTTTTTCTAACTTTTCTTCTGAATTATTAATTAAATACTGTTATTCGTAACTGATTTTCCAAAACTTTTTAAACCATTTATGTATTTTATTCTAAACCAAATTTCAAATTATCATGGTTCAAGGACAGGGCTGCCCTCAGACCTATAACAAATGCTCTCTGTCAACCCCTCTCAAAGGGGACGAAAAAGAGAATAAAGGAGAGAGACTTACAGATTAGAAAAGAAAAACAGCACTAATGAAAATAATAATAAAATTGTATATATAAGAATACATACGAAACCATTATCAAACCCAACCCCCACGATGGCAATACATCGGTGTCACCACTGATGATCTGGAGAAGGCTCTGTGGAAAGTCCCAGGCTGGACTCAGTGGCAGATGGCAACTGGGTACAGGAGCTGGATCCAGGGAGACATGGCTCGAGACTGGAGGCAGAACAGGTGGAGTCCTCCTCAGATGCTAGCCATTGAAGAACTGACCCTCGTGATCCTTCAACTTTATACTGAATATGACAGACATGGGATGGAAAACCATATTGGCCACTTTGGGGCCACCTGTCCTAGACACCTCTCCAGGAGTGGTGGAACACAGCACTTCTTAGAGATCATTCTGTGACACTTTACAAGAATGTTGAAATGTATTTGTATCTTCAATACATCTTCATTAGGTGAAACCCCATGCTTATCCATTTAGAAATATTGTGCTTTCTCTGAAATCATCTCGTCACATAATGTCGTCAGATCACCTGCAATTTATTAGACACTGATTATAATTGAAATTATTTATTTAGAAATATTATCTGTTATGTGAACATACAAATGTCTTTCTTACAGTAGATTCCTAAAAAAAAAAAAATTAAGATAGAATGTCATGTAATAAATATCTGTCACCAATACCAATAACTTTTATCACACTTTGGAAAGCACTGTACTGTTGAGCACTAATTTGCATAGATGCAGTGTTTGTTTCTGCAAAGTGTAAGCAGCCTCAAAAGGAGATTCAATGGAACATCACTCATTTATTGCACATTCTGACTTGTAATGCATTTTATACCTGAAAAGATAACAGAAAATAAATACTGAAGAAATTCTATAATGTTATCACATTAGTACTACTTGATTGTCCACTGAAAGTTAATAAAAAAGTTTAAGGCAGATAGTAGTACACTGCTTGTGAATAAAGTCAACTTTTAACTGTCAACAGAAAGGAAATTTTTCAAAGTCTATTTTATTTCTGGATATTGCTAAAATCTTTATTAATTGCTTATGAAAAGGTTGCATCAAGAAGACTGTATTTTGTGGGTAATTAGCAAAAGTTAGAATCCAACTCCCATTGCTTTGAATGAAAGCCAGACCAAAGAAAATACCTCGTCTGCCCAGGTGATATTGCAAAGTATGCAGCACATCTTCTCTCAGTTACAGAAGGTAAGATTGCATAACAGTTGACTTTTGCAGAAATAGAAACAAAATCTCCATTTTTTTTTTTTTTTATCTGTATAACATTGATAGTATCTCTCCTCCTTTAAAACAAATTAATTTCAAATGAAATTAAGAAAAAAAAGACAGTAGTAACTCAGCAAGTGACTTTTTTTTTTTTTTTTTCTTTTTTTTTTGAGCTGCTTGTGGGGCCTTGCTTTGGTGAGAAAGGAATTTACTTTAGGTTTGTTAAAAAAATAACTATTTTATGCTTTTTTAAATAATCTGTTTCCCAATCTTCCACTCTCATGGAATACAACTCATTCATTTTCCCTAATGTTATTTTAGGTGATGTGTATACTTCAGGAGAATACATTTTATGTTAGATGAGATATTGTATAAAATAAACATTCACTAACTGGTTGTCCACATAAATACAGAAGTAGCTTATGAAGTTTAACTCTTGGTTTGAATTACTAATTTTTTGCTTAGATTAACTAACTTCTGCATAATCACTTTTAAAACTAGTACGTTATAATTAGAGGATAAGTAATGGAGATTGGTCTCATCAAATAATTATGCTTCCCAGTTTGAAAGATATTAAAGTAATGTGTTTCCCACCTAATGAGTGGCAGAAGAGATAATTTATAATAATATCTTTCTCATTTCCAGTTGTTTCATTATGTAAAGAAGAATTATTTGCACATTCTCCCATGTGTGTGAAAGAAACAGATTCTCATCTGTTTAATCAGAGTTTATACAGATAATCTGGAACTGAAGAATGCAATAAGAAGCCTTGCAGTAAGAAGCATCTTATTCTCAATCTTCTTTTCCCAGTAGATGTTTATAATTCTCTCTATGCAGAATGCCATCCATAGAAAGACTGATTTCTCTTTCTTTCTTGTTGATTCATTATGCTGTGTTGGGTTCTTGATTCACTTTTCTGTCTTGATTGTCAAAACAGAGTGTCACAACTAGAAAAAAAGGAACAAATAGGACAAATGTCTTAAGCATGACTAGAACAATGTAGCTCTTATCCTCATTGCTCTTTGACATTACTGGAAAACAAGAGGATTAATCCATACCCAAATAATCCAGTCTTAATCTTGTGTATTAAGCAAATTGTTAACAATGTTGCAGAATTTGTCATATTTATACATGTAAGACATGTAAATATGTAAATAAATATATATAGATTATAAAATTATAATAGTTTCTATATTTCTAGCATCCTATAGAAATTTCATAGATTTATTTAAAAATAATTGGCTCCATTAAAAAAAAAAAAACTACCAATTTTACTCAAGATTTCAAAATTAAACCTGACGTTAAAAAGTATGTAGTCCTTAACACAGTACAGAATGCAGAACTTTGCATTAATTCTAAAAAGGGAACTTATATGTAAAAACTTAAAGACATGGAGAAGCCTAAACTTCATTGTTAAATTACTTAACGGATGAAAAATATAGATATGAGAGATGAGTGAAAAAAATCCTAAAATTTAAAAACCAGTTATTACTTTTCGAGTGGAATTCAATCTGACATTTTACCTATTTTTACTGTGTTTTTACCATTCCTGTCACATTTTCTAATGCAACACATTTCACACAGGACTAAACAAGAGAAATTAAAGGAGAAACAGAAAAGGAAGTGTAACAGACGAGAGACTGTTTCTTATTGCCTTCTGGTC
>NW_008618223.1:0-25071 GCF_000691845.1 Merops nubicus
AACGGCCTGACCACTTCAGGGCTGATCAAAATTGCAACATGGTACCAGAGGCATTGTCCAAATGCCTCTTGAACATTGCCATGAGTGGGGCATTGACCAGCTTTCCAGGAGATCTTTTCCATGGTTTGACCACCCTCCTGGTAAAGAAATGTTTCCTCTTGTCTAGTGAGGTGCCCACCAAAGCCACTCTATCACTTTTCCTTCTCAACAGAACAGTGATAGAGAATATAACAAAAAGGTCAACATAAGTGCAGGGAGACCACTGCCCAATTGCCTTTGCAGCCAAAACAGACTTAACTGGGGAAATTTAATTTAATTTATTGTCAATCAAATTAGAGTAGGATAATGAGAAATAAGAACATATCTATAAACACCTTCCCCTGCACCACCCTTCTTCCCAGGCTCAGCTTCACCCCCAACTTCTCTGTGTCTGCCCCCTGTACAGCACAGGGTGGTGGGGAATTGGGGTTGCAGTCAGTTCATCACACACCTCTGCCACTTCACCTCCTTCTTCACTGACCTTGGCGTGTGCAGAGTCATTTCTCTGACATATTCTCACTCTCTCTTCCAGCTTTTATTGTGCAGTATTTTTTTTATCCTTTCTTAAATATGTTATCATACAGAGGCACTAGCAACACTGCTGACGGGCTCAGCTTTGGTGAGTGGCAGGTCTGTCTCGGAGCTCTGTCTGACATGGGGGCATCTTCTAGCAACTTCTCACAGAGGTCACTCCTGCCAGTATGCCCTGTCACTAAAACCTCACCACAGAAACCTAACTCACCAGCCTCCCACCCAGTGTCACACAGACACATAGGTAAGGCATCATGACCGCCAGCTGCACGGCAGGCTTGGCCAGCAGCATTCCAAACCCTGCTGCAGCACACTGGTGAGGTCCTTGAAGCTCTTCCTCCACAGCCCCCAAAAACAGTCTTTGCCAATCCTCACGCTTGTGTTCTCTGTTTCAGCTGTTCATTTTGAAAACCCAACAAACTGCATCTCGTTATAACAACAGAGGTCCTCTCCATCTGCTCTTAACTGCTTCAGTCCACAGAACGTTCCACCCAAAGGTGTAAGGAGACTAAATCAGAGAGTCACACTAGTCTTTTCAAAACTTTCATATCCCTTCACCTGGCATGGGGCTTGATCAGCTTCAAACTCTGTACAAATCTGTCTACTTGTGAACAGCTCCTCTAGAACCTTAAACCAACAAACCATTCCTGTGTGAGTGCTCAGTTCAGCACTGTTAGATGCTCTCGGTCCAAGCATTTTTAGCTGCTTTATTAGAACATTTGCTTTAGTTATTTGGGCTGGGTTTTTTAAATGCCCACAGACTCCTGAGGATTGCATTCCAACACATTAAAATGTATTATATTATTGCAATATTTGTAGTAGCACTTATTAAAATTGTGTTCAGGGAGTTGGGATCATAAATCCTCCTGGTCTGTATCCACATCCAAGCTGGAGTATGCTTATGTATGATAGATGGGCTGTAAAATGAGGGCACATTCTCATGTGTGAAGTGTGAATCGTTTCTCCACTTATTTATTGCAGCTGATGTTATGTGGGGCCTGGTTGATGTTATGTGGGGCCTGGGACACTAACAGGAGAGGAAATGATGGTGAAAAAAAAGTGTATTGTCAAAGTGCCTGAATAAACGTCAGTTAAATCTTCCAATTGATTTCCTTAGACTTTGAATCAAGCAAATGGTTCTAAAAACCTCCATGTGGTCAAGTCCTGTAGCTGCTAGACTATTTTGGCATCAGAAGCTTCACAGTGCTGGACCCCATTCTGAAGGGCTGAGAAGATGCATAAAAAAGTGCTCAGCTAAACCTAAGCCACATGCCCACAAAACAGAAGCAGTGAGATGTGGAAAAGATTAGCCCATGCAAAATACACCATGCTCTCCATGCTAGACATTTGCACTCTGAAGCTCCTATTGTTATTACAGGTGAAGACTGGTGCAAGTGATGGCTACAGGGAGCTTTTAATCCCAGACTACTGCCCCTTCTGCTTTCAGTCTCACACAAGGGCCTCTACAGGGACCGTGCTTGGTTCACCTCTCTGAAGTGAAGTGAATCAGCGTCGTGCCGTTCAGCCTCAGCCAAGCCAAACGCGCTGCATGTTGGCTGAAGTCAGCAAGTGCAGAGGAGTGAGTACGGTGAAACGAGACTCCTTATCACAGCAAATCACAGTAAGAGAGTGTTTTACCTCTTACAAAATAAGATAGGAAAAACACACCACAATTTAAGAACGTTCCCTGCCTTTCAGAAACGAAGAGCCAGCCGGTTTAGATTTACATCTCTTCTCCTTCTGTCAAATGTCAGGGGACAGACTTCAAACGGGGCTGTCACAATGGCAGGTGGCAGGCAAGGGACGTGACATGCAGAAGGGACACGATTCTTTGGGAGCAGATGTTGACACAGGAAGGTAGTGTAGGCAAGAGAGGATGGCTTCCAGGTTGTGCCTACATTTTCTTCATTTCACTTAAAAATCACTAGGGCTTTATGTGTTTCCCTCTTATTTCGTCCTCTAAGCTCCCTCTAAGTGAACAGCCTATTTACAAACATTCTATAGCCTTTAGTTACTGTTAGGCAATGATAACACTTCCAAAAACTGTGGGACGGACATATAAGTACCCCCTCATGCAAGCTCTGGAGTACAAGGTATGGGAAAGGCCACGTTTCTAGTGGCACCACACTCTTCTCTTGCACATGCTCATGTCTCCGTGTCACAGGGACTCTCTCTCACATGTCCCCATGTCACAGGGACTTGGAGATCCTGGCCGAGGTGCTATGACCAGTTGCAACGCAGGATGTTGCACATACCACGTAAGGTGTGGTAGGCACCATGGGTGAGGAAGGCAAACACACAGAGTGCCATTGGAAACTAAAGTGATTTTAGAGTCTCATGCAACAGGGCCAGCAGCAGAACTGGGAATTAAAAGCAGCCTGGGGTCCCTTTCACTGCTCTATCTGCACGTCCCTGCTGACGTGCCCTCGGAAGGTGGTGTGACAGGGCAAGCTATGTCTGTGTTAAACTGGCAAATCTGCCTCATGTTCTACTGAACACATTTCCAAACATAACAGGAACATAAATGTATTAAATTATGTGCCAGAGAACAAATCTGCCCAGAAAAGCTACTTGACACTCTGGTGAAGGACTACAACTGAGAACCTATTGAGGCAGCAGTCTGCAGCTATCAACTTTGAATGATTACGCTTCTGAATCCTGTAGAGAAATGGTTTTCCACAGAGGAAATGCCAGTATGACTAAGGAGGAGGCCAGTGCTTGTGAAAGCAGTGCCTGGCAGAGACTACTTCAGCATGTGTTGCTGCTTTCATACTCCCAGGTCAGTGGGACAAGAGGAGACAGAGTAAGGTGGCCCCATCTGGCTTCACAAACTTCAGACTCACCCAGGAGGAAGATGGGATTAGAAGCTTTCTGAAGCCATGGGTGTTCCAGAGGCCTGTAGTTTTTCAATACACTAAGAGTATAATGGTTGTGCTTAAGAGTTTATTTGACTATAGGAGCACTCCTGCAATAAGTATTTCTCATGGCACTTTTAGGCAGAGTTCTGTACACCCACAACCTCAGATGGCCCCTGAGGGTGGTGTCTGGGGTGTCCAGGAGCTCAGACTCTGGTCCAAAGTGCACAGAAAAAGCCCAGGGATGCTCCTTTGCCCTAGCCAGTTATGCCGTGCAGAGTCAGGGCTAGAAGAAGTGCCCCTCTGCAGCCCCATGAGATCCAGACAGACACCAGATCTCCCATGTGATCAGCTTTAACAGGCTGGTGGTACCTGCTCAGGGAAACTATGCTAGCCTGTTACAAGTTTGTAACTAAACACAACTTCTTGCACATTGCCACACCAATCAATGTGGTACCACAGTGTGTGAGCGGTGTCCCTCTGCCCAGCTTGGGCCACCACGGCCACAGCTGAGGCTGGGCTGATGATGTGTGATTTCCTCCCTTTTCTTGACGCTGGAGAGCAGCAAGGGCTGACCTTTAAGAAACTCTGTCTCACTGGTGTCTAGTAACAGCAAGGAAAGAAAAACAAGCCCAAATTTCTTTGAATCCTGTGTGTGGAAATGCGCCAGGTACGCACACAGGGCTCAGGTCTGTGGCAGGGGAAGGGAGGATGTGTACACAGGTGAAGATAAAACCCAGGAATTTCAGTGATTACACAGAATGTGAACTCAGCGTTAATTGAGCTTTTGATTCCAATCCCGAATTCTCATGTTGTGATAGCATCCTCTGATCAGAGATAAGAGCAGTGAAAGTCAAGACAGGCACAGGTGGTTTGGGTTAGGAGCAGATTAAACTTTCTTCCTTCCAAATAGCTTCTCACACTTTACATTTAGTCCTGAAATTCCATATTTTTCCCCATGCTTTCATTTCCTATATTTACTTAGACCTGGCTATTTCCTCTTGTTGGTAATTTCCTGAAGCAAGACATAGTAAACCAGCGGCTACTTTCAGTAATCTCAAGTTTCATCTATTTCAGCAACCATAAAATGTCCAATAAAATGTCTCCTTATCTTCCAGAGCCATCATACTTTCCTGTCTTTGTCATCTCACCATCAACCCAAATTTAGCAGGCACACTTAACTATGTGAAAGGCTCCCAGCTCTTCCCTTTTCCACCTGCACAGGACCTGTAACGTCTGAGTTTTTACTGTGTCTTGTATCTTCCTGCTACTCCCTCCATAATACTAAAATCTGATTTCTTTGTGTCCATTCTCCCATCCAGACCTTCAGCAATTTCTTTCCTGACAGTCACAACCTCCTCCTCTCTCGCCTGGGTGACATTCACGTAAAACAGAACTGGAAACATCACCTTCTTTGCCTGTTACCCTACACACAATCACTGTCTCCAGATATGCCTTTGGTAATGGCATCAGGTTCAACGTTTCAGTCTTGATCTTCAAAGTGATCCACAGCTCCCCTAGTTACCTCTGCCAGGTTGCTCTCTTGTTGTAACCCCTTCCACGCTCAGTCACGGCTCATGAACTGTGGCATTTTCAGGTACAGAGAGCACGTGTGCATCTGCGTGTGTCTCCCTGTCCAACACCAGCCATGCACAGCTTACACTGCTCGTCCCAGACACATATTTCTGAACACACGTTCCCACAGCTTTAAACTGAAAGGAGGAAAATATGACTCAAGACCCCTTCTTACTTATTATGTTTACATGATCTTTGCAAATCCTACAATTAATACAGATCATATTTTCTTCTAAAATATGCCAAAGAGAAGCTTACCCTTTTCCTGACACGAGTCAATCTCCTGGGCAGGTGCAAGGGACAAAACCTTTGCCTGTCAGAGTCTGATGTAGCTCCTAGGGCCAGCCTGCACAGCCAAGTGACTGTTTGGGTACCCAGCTGCTGCCCAGCTGTGAGATCTGGTAAATCTAAGAACTGTGTGACTTGCCAGGAGAGACATACGTTTGGTTTACAGAGCATCTTCCACATACTGCTTCTGGTCCGTTTTTGTAGCAGCAGCAAGTTAGGTCAGTGGGTGATGAATCTCAGTGTACTTGGATCTGCTTCCTCTTGCTGATTTGCAGTTACCCAAGCCTCAGGATAACTCCTGAAATAACTTGTTATAAGATTTCCTGCTGTATATGAGCCTCATGTTACTTTACTTAAGGTCAGATTCAGCTTTCCGCTGCGTTAGGATGTGTCGATTAATGGACACTTCTCCACTGCTGGCCTCTCCCCATCAGCTGCCTTTCTGCTCCCTCCTTCACCAGCTCCTTTTTCTTAATCAATCCCTCATGTCCTTTGGTCTGCTCAGAGTGAGCCTTCCTTCCTGCAGTCAACTCAGAGAACAGACACGGGCTTCATCACACCAGGGAAAAAGGTATTATTATATAATACTACTTAGCCTTTTTAAGAGTGTTTAATGTTCAAAACTGCCCAAGCATGAACTGGTTCATATGACACAGAGCAGGAAATGATTTATAAATGGAGAAACAGAGGCAAAAAGGTAACAGGAGTTGTGCGAGGTCTCACAGAGAGATCGTGGCAGGGTCAGAAGTCTCCTGACTTCTAATTCCAGACTTTTAACTCTTTGCTCATTTTCCAGAACATGCTATGTTTCCTTTTAGGCGTTTCATTTTACACCCCAAATTACTAACCAGTCTACGTCTGAACCCACTGTATCTTCAGCCAGTACACAGAGACTACTGCTGCTGGGCGAGCGTGCACCATGTGCTCAAGGGTGACAGAGAAGTTGACTCCTTGCTTCCAGGGCAGACCTCCCAATGTCCCTAAAGCCCAAGTGGGCGTTGGTGCTGCCCCAGTGTTTGCTCCACCACTGCTGAAGTGCACACCTACGCTGCACAAAGGAGTGCTACGCCCAGACTGTCAAGCTGCCTCCAGATGAGCTGGTCCCTCAACACAGCACAGCACACAGACACACAGACAGGGTCCCCACGTGTAACGTGGGCACCTCTATGTGGAGCCAGGGCTGTAACCCTGGCTTTGAACCCCAAAGTCAGTACTTCTGTCCTGAGTTCTGGTAAATCCATAGAGGCAGAGATACCTGCAGCATTCAAAATGACTTTGGAGCCTGGGGCATAGTGCTGTGACGATTTACCCTCCAAATCCAGAATCTGGCCTTTTGCAGACAGAGCAGTAGTTCTTACATCTCATGAAACCTCAATTCCTCGTGAGTTTCATTGTTTCTTTCTTTTTAATACTTCCTCCTAATTTATAGATAGAAGCATATAAGCACATTATAAAAATAAACTCACTTCAAAATAAAAAATTCCTAGATTTACAGGCAGATACAGCTGGAATCTTCTGAGGCCTGCACACACACACACATATAGATATAGATATATAAAAAATACAGACTATGTCAAAAGCAGCTGCCTACCCACTGCCTCTAACCAGACCTGAATCACAGTGTAAACACAGACATGCATATCCCCTCCACATGCAATATGTCTGATTAAATATTTTGTTAGCCAACAGGTTTTGCTGGGTTAGTAGGAGGATTTTCAGAGCATTAATTTCTGTTCCTAAAGGCCTGCTGGATTTAGATGTATCCTACATTATTCTGATGTGTTAAATTTTTCTGAAGGGGCTCTGAAGACCTATCAAAGTAACTCTGGAGAAAGAGGCTAGAAATATAATTCTGTAGACTGCAAGAATAAACACTGAAAGTCACATAATGCATTTACACTTATGCAGAAAAATTAACTCTTGGGAAAACATCAGCATGTTGCCTCGCATGCTGGCCTGTGTTTTTCATATTATTGTTGGTTTCAGTAGTCACCTACAGTATCCTTCACTTACAATTGCAAATAGAAACAATAACAATTGTAGTAATAATGGCCTATAGCTACCAGGCAGATGCCAGGCCCATTTCACTCTTACCTCCCAGAGCTCCCAATCTCCTTTTTTCCTCTCCTTGCAGCTCAAAGGAATGAGAGAACCCTTCCCAGTCTGGGCATGGAGGCACTATCCTCCACTGACTGCTCTTGCTCGTGGTTTGAACGCCAATGAGGAAGAGCAGAGAGCTACCCCCTGTGAAAACCAACAAGTCAGTAATATAAGAGCAAGATAAGTGCAGTGACTTGACACATATCCTGAGGCAGTGAATTTGAATCCTTTCCTTGATCTGAAGTGCCAGACAACTTTCAGGTTTTTGATATGCGTACACTGCAGTAGCTTTTATTGAAACGAAGAAGAGATGGAGAACAAAGGAAAAGGAGGAGAAAAAAGCATCTCATCCCAGTTATGGCAGATGCAGTCAAAGATTTAACTTGGGTCCACAAGGCCTAGTGCTAAAAATGCAGCGATAACCCTGCCTCGGGGTGCCTGCAGCACTGACTTTGGCTATGGACAACCGTGTCTCTCCATCATTGTCTTTCAGGAGACTTTTGGTATGTATTAGCAGAGAAGGCATGTCTCAGCAGAAGGGGCACCTGGGACAGAAGGGACCACTAATGAATTTAGGAAGAGCATTTTAAACCTGGCTGATTTGGCACATGCAAATCTCCCTGCCCACCACCACAGAAGATGCCCAGCACCTCCCTGCCCTCTCTGATCGAGCACTGACAGCACTGAACTCACTGGTCAGCACAGTGGGCACAGCTCTGCTGGAGCCATGGCAAGTGGCACAAATTCAGCTTATTACTGCTACAGCATCTCTGACCAAGTGTTGATTAATGTCTCCTACCCTCAATACTTGAGGGTAACAAACAACTGGGTCCTAGTCCCCCAACACGCTCATTCCTGCTCGAGGAGATATTTCCATGTCTCCTCCCAGACCTCCATCCTCCACACTGAAGCTTGCCTGGTTTTAATCACTTGTCTAGTCCTTACCTCCAAACCTGTCATTACAGTTGTTCATGTTTTACTATTCTTTTCTGCTGTGTTTCCGTTTAAAATAATTGTGCTCCTCCAAAATCACTAAATCTTTTTTGGAGCCTAGGACTATGGAAGAATGTAGTACAAGTGATATTCCCATCTATACAACTTGATGTATGGAATTATAGTTCTTTGGGGAATTCTAATTAGTTTAATCAAGTCCTGAGCTGATGACTCAAATCTACCATAACAGTTTATGTAAAGATACTCACTTTTTTTCCAATGCCAAATGAATAATGTACTCATTTGCTACAGGTGAAATGTCTAGGTCCTTTTCTGTAGTTATAAACCCCTTAACATCCTTCTTTTACTGAGTCTCATTTCATTAATTCTAGTATATCTGCCCTTTAACCTAAAAAAAATTACACACTCCTCTAATTTCATTTAAAAACAAGCTGCATTGACATTTTTTAAAAGAGAGACAATACTGAGATTTGTTGTTGAGAATGGGTGGGTCACCACATTCAGTGTCCTGAAATCACAAGCAACGATGTAACTGCCCACAAGGACAGAGAAACCTCCTTCGGTGTGCACTGTAATTCACACGGGTGCCCCCAACACATACAGAGCAAAACTAGTCATGTGCTAGCTCCCTGTAGAAGCAGGTCTGTGGAGTGAAAGTGTCTGGACAAATAGGAAACAAACAGTGTCCCATACTAATAAGGAAGGCCAAAACATCCCAGCAGCCCCTCTCCACCTGACTTGGCCATACAACTGTCAAGCTGACCAATCTCCACCCATGGAATGAATTGTGCAGCCAAGAACCTGAGAGGTTTCCCAGCATCAGTAGGAGTGACCTGCCCTTTCCTACCACAATCTTTGGCTGTTCCTTAGAGGAATGTGAGGAGGCTTCACAAGTTATTTTTTCGGCAGAGAAATGTACCTTTTTGACTCTTAGTAAGACCTACCAAAGCAACTTTTACATTATCGATTGATTTGACAACTTAACAAGCAGGATGTACCCGAGTTTAACTTCAGCATCCTTTGAGGGATAGCAACACATTAAAAAAAATATCCAGGATCACTCCATCTCTGATAAATAATTCCTATCACAAGTTTAGTGAGACTGGTGGAAAAAGAACTTTGATTCATTGCCCCAACACCCACATCAAGAGGCTGTTTGAGGACTTCACTCTTCCAATGCTTGAAAATCTCCACAGTTCCACGTCAAAACAGGAGCTGCTGAGACCCATTCAAACTTGTACCACTTTGTTTAATAATTTTGTTTATTATAGCTTGTTTTGTTGAAATCTCTTCGTATGTGTGCCATTTCCTGAGAGCACTAAATCCATTATACCTTACCAAGCAAGCTGTGCTGCAGCCCACACCAAGGTCTCATGAACACTCTCAGCAAATTAGAGCACCTTCTTAGGTGTTGAGGGCTGAGGATGTGGGGTGTGACCTCTTCTCTCTATTCACAGAGACATTCACAGGTGCAGAATCCTCATTGTCTGCCTGGCAATATTCTGGCCTTTGATGCCAGAAGCATGCAGCCACACTAGCAGGTGTAACACCAGCCCTTCACATCAAGGAAAGCCCTTTGTAGCTGTACAGCAAAAGTGACAAATCATTCTTCCTGCTGCGGACCACTGATTTTACAGCTCACAAAGCTGGTGCATGCAGGGAACACCCTGAGAAAACAATCCAGGAAGTGTTACAGGGGGATTTGGAGATGGCCCATCTGATGTCCCAGATGCAGCTCACTGCCGTGAATCCCACAGACCAGGAGGACAAAAATGCTTTCACAATGTTGCACACTAAAATCAAAACCAATAAGCCCTTCTGGTTCGGAGGGGCTACAGCTGGTACCTGACACAGGACACGCTCAGCACTGCCCAAGAGCAGCTAGACACAAGAACTAGTGAGGGAAGGAGTTGTTTTATTGCTGCCTGGCTCATTGCCCTCATCCCTGAAGCATGCAACAGTAGCTGTGTACAAAGACAAGCTCTGCTACCAGGTTAAGCACAGATGCATCAAGAAACCAGAACAGCAGCACATTCTGTTCTCAAAAAATAACCTCTACTAACTCTTTTTTTTATTTTTTCCCCTTGTCCTAGTGGCTAAAACCAGCTGCCATTTGGGAAATTAAATTCACTACCTATGCTGTGATTTTTGAAAGCGTGGCTTTTCAGCCAAAAGGAGCTGAAGTATACCCAGTATTTTGGAAAAATCAGCCTGTTTAATGGAGTGTCTGTCTGACAAGGACATAAGGCTCACTTCACCCACCTGTTGTGAAAGCCTTGGGCTTCAATTAATGGCAGGCAAAGGATGCATAATTAATAGAACAAGAAACCAGGAAATGAATCTGTTAAAGTTCCTACTGCAGTTTTGACTTTGTCACAACACTCAGGTCTTTTGTTGGCTTTCTCCATAGAGGTGAATTTCCTGTTTTTCCTGGTTAAATGTATATACCAGAAATTACTCATTACATGTCAGGAAATGCAACTGGACTGAGTTAACCATGTTGCTGGAAAAAATTTGGATGGAGCAAATTATTTGGTGTCACTTATTTAATAAGCTATTGCCTCCCTTCTCTGTTTATGAATTGTTCATGAACAGACTTGTATTTTTACTAGGGACTTTTCCCCTTGTTCAAAATCAGCAAATAAACGACATAAGTGATCATATTCAACTGAGAAGGTGACATCATTCAGAAGATATTCTTGACTTCAGCTTCAGCTACTTACTACTCTGTACCAGTCCCTGTGCAGCGGTCCAACCTGGGATTGTGGCATCAGTTAAGTCCTGTTTGTGCTTTCAAATTACAACATTTAAGTGTGCAATACTCAATTTTACCCCTCTGTGAGACTAGGCACGGAATTCACAAGCTCCTGACTACGTTTAGTTTAGGGCCAGTGTAGACCTTAGCAATGGCTACCAAGCCTGTCAGGTACCAGTGTTCTGATGACTACAATATCCACATGCACTTTTTACAAAAAGACAAAAATGTAATTTCCTACAAGTCAAATTTTATACATAGCAGATTTAGAAACAAACCCCAAGATCCACTATTTAATTCACAACCCTGCGCTGCCAGTAAGAACCTCCTGGTTTTATTTCCTTATCTTTGAACTATTTGGGCCATCTTATCTTTGAGCTAAGCAGGGCTGTTTGCATATCCCAAAGCTAGCGCATTAAATCTCCCAGCACCCTTCTGGAAGCTGAGCAGTTGCACATTGCTATTTCTCTGAGATACTGGAGGAGTTTTGCTATGCAAGGTCACAGAGTAAAACTAACTGAAGGTGAGGTCCACAGAATGTTATTTAAAAAACTAGAAGGAGGTTGGCTTTGGATATTTTATTTTTTTTTTTTTAATAAAGAACAATTGTGCAACCAGTGAGCAATAAACTCAGGCAAAATTTGGTTTATGTGAGATATATTACTAAATATCCCACAAATACGATCTCCCCATATGGGAATATATGCAGAAATGGAAAAAAAAAACCAAGCCCAGCTTGCAGAAATGTCGTCAGAGATATTCTGCTATACGAACTGTTTATTGGAACTGTGTCCCATGTCAATACTGAGGAAAATAAAGAATGGAAAATAACTTTGGAATTGAATAGGGACCCTGTCAGTTAAATGTGATACTTGGAGCCCAAGCCAACATACTGCCAGGACAAAAAAAAAAAAACAATGTATACAAGAAAATTAGGAGTAAATCCAAGATGGAAAAAGTAAAAGTTAAATTAGCATCATACGGTGGAGAGAAATATCAATAATTAGGCAAATGCATAATAACCCTATGATGTCAATTACTTTTATGACAGTGGGACTGGAAACACAGGGAGTTTTAGGGCTGAACATTTGCAAAGAATTAAGGATGGTTAGAACATACAATGGGTGCTGTGTATGATCTAAAAAGACAATAAGAAACCAGAAGAATTCAAAGATATTTTTGATACAGCAGGATACAATAAGAAGAAATGTTGGAGTTTTTTTCAACCTGGGTTAACTCTTTCCTCTCCAGTCGCTGTGGCACCCAACCAGGTTCCATTCAGCCTCTGCAGGTACTGACACACACAAAAACTGAAGGCAAAGCCTAAATCCATGAAAGGGGCCAAAAGAAAGCAACCAGTACTGTTGTTATGAGTCCTACATCATCCTGATTTTAATGCAAAACTAACTGTATTCCACACTCTGGCTGTGCCTACCTTTGAGCTGCCCAGCCACAGGCCCTGTCTTTGCCTGTTTATAAAATGCCTCATAAAGGGTCTCAGGGGGGAAGTGTCAGTTCCTCCCACGTTTGGATCCCAGCAGATGTCCACGCTGGTTTCTGCAGTGGAGGCCCTCGGTGCAGACAGGTCTCCAGCAGCAGTGAGCCGGTGACACACTCGGGAGTCGACCAGGGCTCTGCTGGGCCAGGGCTCTGAGGCACCCTGAGGCCTCCTGCAGAGCCTGCACTGGGACAGGCGCTACTCCTGCAAACAAAGGAAACTGCTTGTTCTTACAGGGAGCCCGGGAAAAGCACTTTGAAAAAAGTATTAAAGAAAATTGATTTTGGAGAAGGTTGGACAGGTGAGGAGAAGTGATGGGACTGAGACTGTTCAGCAGCCTCATGACAGGTCCTGGCGTGGTGTGAGCTCACCAAGCAGCAGCAGCAGCAGCCAGGCACTCCCCTGAGCAAAGCCACTGCTTCCCTAACAGCCCCGCTGAGTCCACACACACACGTGCACATGTGGCAGATGCTGGGGCCACCACCACAACTCCGAAAGCAGGCAAGTCTTGATGTCGGAGCTCTCTGTTTCTCATTCTATTTTGATTAAGTTCATGCAAGTATTTTCTTACTGCTAATAAAATAGGCTACCCACCAACATTTACAATGGCATTTTAATTAGAATAAATATTTTAGATACTCAGCACAACTATCGCATGTTCCACTGGAAGGATCCTGGAGTGCTTTTGCAATTATTTACATGAGCTGCTCCAAGGCCTCTGAAACTCACAAGTATCTTTATATTAACTTCACGAAGGTCTGCCTTAAACCAAATTTATTTATCCTCAAGTTTTAGGTATAGCAGTTTCCAAATTCTACAGACAGAAAATCAGAGGCCTACCCCGGCAAAGGCCAGACCCACGGCTGAGTTCATGCACCCAGAGGCAGTAGGTTGTGTCTCCAAGCCTGTGCCCAGACTACAGATTTCCCAAGCCTGTAGATGCTGATAATTCTGCCAGCAGACTCTTCTTAGGTGCCTACCACTTCTGCACACACCCGGGGCCAGCCCCAGAGTGGTGGGCCTCCCAGCCCCATTAACATCCTTCTGCCAGGCACTGCTCTGCTGGTTTCACACGTAAAGCTTCACCCCGTGGGTGCAATCAAAGCAGACCTACAGCACTGCCAGCAGCCAAAGCACGGCCAAAGGCAGCACCTCCCTTTTATACACCAGCCCCTCAGCCAGAATAGGACAGTAGGAATAGAGCACAGGACCCAAACCCAATGCCTTCTTCAGCAGTTTCACTATGATAAATCAGTTGCCCATCTCACCAGAGCCACGACTTACCTACCAAGCTACAGAGTCACACTCACTCTTCACCTCATTTTCCCCTTCTCCCTCTCCTTCCCTGTGGACCTGGACTCTGTCCTTCCCAGCTGGACATCTGCCAGGAGGGCTGGAGAGTGCCCTTCCCTGAACAGCTGACAGCCAGGCAGCTCGGCCGCTTCCCAGCAAGTGGGAGGTGTTCATGGTGGGAGGCTTTGGGTAAGAGGCTCAATCAACAGTGGTCTGCAAGAAAGGGCTGAGAGTGTGGGACTAGCTGGAGCTCCGACTCTGTTTAAAACAAGCACTTTAAGGGGGAAAGGAAAAAAGAAAAGTGATTTTGCCTCTGATTTTGGAAGGAACAATAGAGATGTTGAACTCCAGAAAAGGCTACAGAGCTGTAAATCCCAATCTGACATAGGTCCTTCTATGCCAGCCTGTGCTTGGTGCACAGAAAGGCAGAAAGTTTAAGACAGCTCACTTCCCTCTGGCATCCACTGCCCAAGATGCTGGTAGCAGAACTAGATCCTTTGGCTCCAGACTCTCCCAGACTCTAAAAAGTTCAGAAACAGGGTGTCAAGCAAATAAATACTGAGGGTTTAAAGCCTAAAACACAATGCCAGCTTTCTGACAAAATCACTGAGCCCAGGCCACCATCCCTGATTTCAGCTTGCAGCCCTACATCCTAATCAGCAGGCAATTAGTCATCTAAAAGCAGTTAGTGTGTATTCAGTACTGATCTGTTACCAAGTAATAGCATTACAAAAAAAATACTGGACTTATTGATAAGGTTTCATTTTATTACCACCTAAATTTCTGTCTGATGAAATATACCAGAAACATCTCCTGGAGAGATGAACATTTTGCCTCCAAAGTGACACCCAACTCCAGGAAACCATTTAGGAGAAATTAAAATCTTGTTGAAAGTGATCTGGCTTGCTTTCTGTTTCATATGCAGCTCATCTTTAGGAAAATATACAGATTTCTTAGCTTTTGACAGCTGAGTTTCTTAAATCAGGAAGAAATTAGGCTCACTCAAGCACAGAGTAATTCCATCAGTAGCCAGAAGAAATACCTGACCCTGTATTTAATTTCATTTTATTTAGTGCACTTGGTACAAAGGACAGACAAGCTTTAAAGTGCTAAGATTAAAAAAAAAAAAAAAAAAACAAAAAAAAAAAAAAAACCACCATAAAACACAAAAGAACACAGAACGAACGGGGAAAAAAAACAAACTACCAAACCTATTCTGATTAATTAGCAGCCTGCAATGCTCATCAGGCCCCCTGCTAACATGGTTTTGAATTTTTGTGTCTTTTTTGTTTTTCTTTTTTTTTTTCTTAAGAGAGAGGTAAGATCAAATTCCTTGAGCAGAACGACATTTTTGGGTGATTTTCTTTAATGTAAATGCTGCTTTTGCAAGGTTACATATCCCCATGCTTATCTTCTCTACCCACAAATATAACTAGTTCCACACCTCTGAAATGAACCGTCCTCCAAGGTTCAGTTCAGGAGCAACATGATGCACACCATTTAAGAAGTTACTTGTAGCCTTGATACAACTGTGGGCTCACCTTGTTAGCTCCACAAAATCCGTATTTCAGGGCCATCTAAACTAGGGGATCCTAAAGTGCTGATACCTACCAAGAGTAAACCCACCATCTTCAGTGAAGAAACGTTTCTGTAAAAGCCCAATCTGTAAGAGCAGAGTTACACATGGCAGCTTTTCTGCAGAGAGAGAAATATGCCTGAAAAATTAACTTCTGGAGGTTTGACTTGCAGTGCTGCACTTGGTCATCCACTCCTAGAAGAAGCATGAATGTAACCACTGCACATATGGCACCACACAGTGATCGACAGCAAATCCCACAGTATTCACTTGGTCTCTTTCCCATCTACTCATAGACAAAAGCAGGGGGAAGTTCTGCTGCAGATAATTATTATTCTGGTCAATTAAACAAAGTCATTGCACCGTTTCTGAAAACAGCGAATAAGGACAGCGCAGGAAAGGAAGTGAGGAGGGGGAGCCACAGGGGGGAACGACTATGTAAAACCACTTCACTCATCAGAGTAGAAGTGTAAATTCAGGATACAGGGCTGAACTTTGTTGTCATCTCCTAGAGGACACTGCTCTAGGAACATTGACTAGGTCCACAGAAAAGAACTGCTGCAGAATTTCCTGACTTGTTTTCCACAGTCTCTGGAAAGGAACCTCTTTTCTGTTATGCTTTTCCTGCCCCTCTTCTATTCCCAGGATGGCTGACTGCATCGAAATGAAAAGGAAAGAAAAATTTTAAGATTAGTTGTTTGATTGAAAAAGAAAAAAGAAAAAAAATCTATGAGAGAAATTACAGAAACAATTGTGGGGAGTTTTGTGCTTTTTTTTTTTTTTTTAAGAAAGGCTACTCCTGGCAAAACCCAGATTTGCAGCATTTCAGTCAGCTTTCCCTGAGGAAATGTCTGTCCACTACAGGTGTCTGTTCCTGCATCCAGGCAAACTGGGGTTGCCTGGGGGAACCCAGGAGCCAGGATTCTTGGCTCTTATCCCCTGACTACCCGTTTCTTTGCATTAAGCAGATCTCAATCTTTCTGTACCATCATCTATTCCCAATAAGGAAGTGGAAGCTTAATTAGGCACTGGAAAGTTATTTTAGTATCCGAAGTGGATGCAGTCATAGAAGGAAAACGTAACTTTCCATTGAGAGAACACAAGATAACTCGTGCCAGCTTGTTTCACTCCCCTCCAAGAGGCAGCTGCAGTCCCGCTAACTGCCTGTCAGAGTGGAGGGCTTTGATTTTGGAAAGGGCACCAGCAGGACAGCTGCAGTCTGCTCGGAAATCCAAAGGATGGTAACTTGGACCTAGTTGGTGGTCATGTTTTCTTTGATTCTGGGAGATTTCATCTGCTGCCACCTCACACAGCCCCATGCAAAGACAAAGGCTTTTCATCATCTGAACGTTGGTCCCTCCAGGAAGAAATTAAATTACCTGACACAAAAAGGGACAGCTTGGAAGTGAGGCTGTTTCTGTACTTTTCAGGACTGGTGAATATGTGAATTGAAGTGCATGAACAGCAGTTAACTTGGTGGCTGGGTTCCCTGCGTCCCTACCTGGCCACATGCAGACTGGTTCCTGTGCAGCAGTCCTCCAGTGGTGCTCAGTTAGCACTGGAGCCACAACCAGCACCCTGTGGGTGCCCTAGCTGGGCCCCCCTTGCCCCCAGCACTCTCTGCAGGGATAACGAGGGAAACCTCCTCTAAGCACTCTGAACTGTGCTCGCCAGCCAGCCAGAGGCACATGCTGTGCTCTAAAACCCCACCTCACTATGAAGAGAAGGGTGAAGGCCCCCACCTGCCTCTCTCTGGGACTAGAGAAAGAAGGAGGAAAGCAGCCTGGTGTCTTTCCCCCCCCATTCTCCAAGCGTGAGGAAAGAAGGTCCAATGGCCCTTGAGGAGTTCCAGCAGCTTCCCTACAGAAAAGGGCTCACAGGAAGCAGAGTGGTGTGACAGAAAGGAGGTAGCAAGGGTAAGCCCTGTTCCTGTGGGACTGCCCAGGCTCTTGGAGTAGGACAGCTCAGAGAGCTCTCTGGGCTTCACCTATTTTACCCTTGCAAACAACAAAAATACGGACACAGATGACAGTATCCACTTCTCACAGGTTTGGACCAAAATAAACCAAACTCCAGAGCTGAGTTTCAGCTACCTTTGCATCCCCTGTTCTCCCAGTGCCAAACTTTCATACAGACTTCATTTCCACTTGCTGCTACAGAATGAACCATTCAAGGTAATTAGCTATTCTTTCTGCTTTCCTCCCCAGGACATAGAAACTCAAGTAATGGGAAGGGCAAAGGGAACTCTGTGAGTTTGGCTGCTGGTCACCTAGTTAATTTTACTGATTGAGTCCTAGCTCTGTCTTCTCACTGATGATGTTTGTGATTGTGTGCATAAAAGCAACAGATCCCCCACCCCACATTACACCCAAGTCCAGGGTCCTGGCCTTTACCATTTGACACCAAAATATGAGGGCTCCAAGTCCCTTCCAGAACCAGCACATTCACAGCTCCAGCTGTAAACCAAAAGCCTGATAAAAATGAGATATTTTTGAAAAGATTTGGTAACTTTTTCACACTTTGCTTTCCCCCGTGGTACCTTAGATCTCTACAACATCAAATCAACCCCTGGATAAAACAATAAAGGCAATTGCAGACAAAACACTGAGCAGCCTAACAAACTAAGGAACAGCTGGATGAAATCACTCCTGAACAGGAAAAATGGATGGATGTTGTTCAATATTCTTGGGCTACCCAATACTAGTCATTCCCAAAGGCTGTTCCCACTTACTTGGATGCTTTTCCACCCTAAGCTGAGAAATCCAGTTACCTGACAAGAAGGGATCAGGAACACTTCCCTTGTAGAACCAGATAAAGAAAAGAAAGCGTTTGTGGTCTCGTGCACCTCCTTCCAAGCAGTTTGCCTTTCCCAAACCCTGTCTCCTGAGCTGCAAATTCTGGGTATCTTCCCAGTTCAGCTTCCCAGTTCTCTTACTTGCCATGAACTCCTTCAAATTTTTCAACATGAGAAATATCTCCATTGATTAATTTGGACATCTCCTTACTTATCTAAAAGAATTATGGAGAGTTTGAGGATGTTTATTGTGAACTGAAGATATGGAAATACTAAGCCAGTTATCTTTTCAAAGTTTTAGTCACCCATTTATATGAAACAACGTCTAGAAAATACGTTCTCTCCCTCTCTGCCCTCCAGTTTCTATTACCTTTATTCTTTTGGTACAGTTTGATTGTTTCCTCAGGAGTTTTGTGGTTCAAGTAAGATTCACAATTTCACTGTGAAGAATAGGAAACAAACCTCCAAACTCACAACTCTAAAAGTCACTCTTCTTTCCTTCAGAAGAAAAAACCCCACTGTCCCTTGTAAGTCACTCCAGATCCATTTCCCTTACTTGCAGATTTCTTTTGTTTTGCCTGTCATCCATACGTTTCTCTGCTCCATTGTTGCTCAGTGCAGCAGAGAAAAAAAAATTAAGATGCGACTATTAATTTACACAGACTAAGTAATCCATATATCTATAAAATCAGCAAGCTGCCATTTCAGACTGTGTTCCTAGTCACTCAGAGCAGCTGGTCAATGCAAGTGATCTGCTTTGCTCTGTCTGCCTCCTCTGGTCACTGGGGAAGCCGAGTGTCACTCCCAGTGGAGGTGGCTCTTGGTCAAAAGTCAAATGAGTGACTTGGCCATTTCCTGTTTCTCATTTTACAATGTAGGCACTTTCTCCTTGGAATTTGACAAAGCTCTTGAAGAAGCTCTTGGTCCATGCCAAATATGAAATCATAATATTAGATTTGGAGGACTACAGAATAACTGTAAGGAAGGGTAGGTTCAGTAGCCTCCCATGAGAAGAACAAAATTATCTTGTCTGTCCAGTGGTGTTCTGCTTTTTAATGTGATTTATATTTCAAATGTTACTGCCCAGGAAAGAGAAGATACTGTGTGACACCCAACACAAAACATTTCACAAGAAAAAGTTGGATGTGTTGACATGGGCAGTTACTCTCTCCACGCTGTTAGCAAAGGTAGAATTGTACATTACTTTCTGTAGCTAAGCAGGGTACTTAACAGATTGCTTTTTTCCCCATAAAAACACTTGGTCCAACAGCAGCACTCCATTTTCCACAGCACACCATTCTCCTAAGTGGTTGAACTTGTGCCATTCATGATAGAAGGAGCCATTTAGAAGGAGACTGCCACTCAGAAAGGAAAGGGCACAGGATGCTGCAGTCAGGGGACTTTGTGCCATCGATGACAGAAGGGTTCTCCTCACTCTTTCTGCTCCTGCCCACATGGAAGAGAGATGGAAAGACTTTGAGTACTCTGAATCCTCAAGCTTGCCTGAGACACCTTCAAGAATGTATCTGTAACAGTCAAGTGTTTTGGTTTTTTTCTCAAAATGACACTGGAGACTCCCACGCCATTTCTGAGCTGGGACTTACAGTGAATCCCTAGATCCCACCCAGCCTGACAAAAGTGCAAGAGCTGCCATGTCCCACAGACCAAGCAGAGAGGTGAGGTACAGCACAGTGGATGCCCTGATAATTATTTTTACGAGTCCACTAGACCAGGAGCTTATGAAGGGACCCATTTTTACACACTGCATGCACGTCTCACTCTAGAAGCTATGCAACTCCAGAATGAGCTTTGTTATGACTACCCAACACTCAAATTATATATTCCAGCACAGGAGCTTGCACACAAAAATCTGAGATTGTGGCAAATCTGTTCTGCTAGATGCCTTCCGGTTTGCTGCACCAGGCTGCCAAGTGAGCGGGCTCAGAACTCCAGGTAGGGGGGAGAGAAGGGACACTGCATGCCGTCCCTTGAGACACCACACTGCTCTCACCACACAGCCCCAGGGAGCCACTGCTTTTAAAGCAGTGTTTTCACAAAGAATTGCAAGCACAGTTGTGGGTGGAAGCCCGGGGACAGCTGATCAAGCTGGTAAATTAGGCATCTCCATGAGTGCTGTTGTGGATGTAGTAACTGCACCCCATGCTCGGTCCCACTTGCAACAGGGCTAAATATGGGAAGCAGAAAGGATCAGAAAGCCATTGAAATGCTCCCGCTTTTGCTGAAAGAAAATGTGAATTCTGCCAAATGCGCTTTCCCTGAGAAAGTTTGGATTTTCTCAGAAGTTTTTGATTTCCCATCACAAAAATTAAATTTTTTAGCTCCGGGATGTGCTAACACAAGTAACAAAAAGCAGTCGTAACAAAAATCATAGCGTCTCTTTTCAGCCTCATTTTCCAGTCATCTTCTCGGTCCTCTGGTCTCATGGGAGCAGTAATTCAAGTGCTGTGAGCCCCCCTTCTTCTTCCTCTTTGGCTCTTGGGCTCGAGCACATTTTCCACAGCACACCACAGTCTTCTTTCCCTCTGGACTCCCGCGGCTCCCGATGGCAAGAGCCATCTGAACGGGGAGCGCCAGCCCCGGAGGAGAGCGGATCACGAGAACCACAGCCGCCGTGACTCACCCTGCTACAGGCATGGCACACACGAAACCAGGCCAGCAACTTCCAGCACTGCCCACTTAAAAACTGCCTTTTGTCCCTGAGCAGGAAGATGACTCCAGGACTTTTTTTTGCAATACAAATTGACATTCTTAACCATCTCTAATCGTATTAAAAAACAGGCTTATTGTATGGCCTGTTTCCTGGCTTCTTTGAAGCCTCTGATTCCTCAGCCTGACTTCATCAGCCCTGTACCATATGTATCTGTGACAAAATTACTGCTTGCTTTGTTTTATGATATACTAGCAGTGTAGCATCTGGCGATGTGGTTTAGGCTTTTTGCTTTCTTTTGTTTTGACTGGAAAGAAACCTCCCAAAGACTCCAGTCAAATCCAAAAAGACATTAAATCAGCACTTTTTAAACTTATGCACAGAGGAGGAGGGAGGATTTCTTGACTCATCAAGTGAGGACATGGGCAGCTGTACGCCAGCTTGCAGGTGACTGTCACACAGTGACACCAGAGTAAGAGTGAATGGGCACCCCCCCATCATCACGCAGCCCCACCACGCACGCTGGTGAGACAGAGGTATTGGGCACAGCCACCTGAGATGAGACCCATCCACATTCGGGGGCAGTGTGGCAAGAAACAGGGCTCCAAGCTTCTTCATGCCCTTAGAAGAAAGCTCACTGACTTTCCATGTGTGCAGGATACATCCACTCTTCCTTTTTATCATTCCTCATTGCAAGTGCCCTGTCAGGGAAATGCGCATTTCAACAGCGAGTCGCTCATAGCTCTCCTTATCTTTAATTTCCTTCCACTATAGTCTATTTTATGGTGCCTTTCCTTTGCTGGCAATTTTTTTTTTCCCATTTCAGCTGCAATAGCCAGATCAGGATCAAAACTTCTCACAAGTTTAAGGGAGAGCCTGGAGGCAGAAAATGTCACCCAGGTCAAAGCAGAGATGTAGGTCAGGGCAATATATGTTTGCCTTTCACATGCAGTTTAGCCAGACCCCTTTTCAGCCTTGTGCTTCATGACAAACACAAGTTTCTGTTCTTAATTTTCCATTTTAATTCTGCCCTTCTAGCAGAAGGCTTAATCCAAAACCCAGTAGATCAGAGTCTTTCCTTCAGGTCAGGTACAAACAGCAGGATCAGCAGCATGCATTCATTTTGTCATCAATTTTCTTAGAAAGTATCTGTGGGGGAGCAAGGAAAAGCCTCATCCATGGCTAAAATTGTCTTCTTGTAGGCCAGGGCAGAGGCTGTCTCACTCTCCTGCTTGGGTTCTGCCCTCTTCCCTGGGATGCCACCAGTTGTGGAGGGCCCCTGCTGTGAATTTTCTGTTTCTAGATGGTTCCCCTCATGCCCTCCAGTGGAGGTGCACTAGAGAGGAGGATGAAGGGGGCAGGAAGAAGAGGAAGGGCAGGGCTGCTCAGGCCAGAGCAAGCCTGGGCTATGTTATAGGGATGGTGGCATTCCAGCTTGGCAGCTGGGAAATGGAGCAGCAAAACATTTGGGGAGGGGAAAGAGGATGAAAAATCAGACCAACCTTGTCCTCAGTTTGATGGCCACACGAGACATCCCTTGTCAATGTCTCCATAATACATTTTTCACTTCATACAAACTTAAAAAAAAAAAGTTTTCAGGCCAATTGGGCCAAAGTTAAATTTCTAAAAAATACAAAATCCTCATGAACTGGAAATCCTATTTTTCAGCCAGCTCTGAAAACCCCTTATCAGACATTTTGAACAACCCATCAACTGCACATTATTTACACTACCTTTATTTACACACACTTTTCCAGTTGGAAACACTTAGAAACAGCAAGTACATTCACAGAAACCAGGACTGGCCCATGTATGATGGAGTAAAAAGAGGAATTAGAAGGGAACATCTGGAGCAGAATATTCAGGGAATATTCATCTGTGAAAAGCCTGATCTTCTCTGTTCCTATAACTGAAAAATTTCTTATGGACATCTACATATTTGCACATATCACACAAGGTTCATCATGCAAAGCTTCACCTTTTACTGTTCATGGCAGGTTACGCTGAGAAGGCAATGTGTCTCCTATTTCAGGCTTTAGGGAGGGTCGCCTTGTAACAGCATCGTGTGTAATGGGTTTCATTGCACCTGGGAACCAAAGAATTTGACCCTTGAGCAAAATAACATGAACCAAAAACTGCATTCGGATCACAGTTAGGCTGAGCTAAGAGTACAGGTGGTGAGAGAGCGCTTTGAACGTTGCCCGTGTGGCCTCTCTGCAGCTCCACAACGATCAGCCCTTTGAAGAAAATGTGTCAGTGATTTAAATTTAGGGAAGGAAAGGGGAAAATTCATTAAGAGTAGTCCCATTCCTAAATATTCAAAAGTCATAAGTCAAGAACCGGATGTTTGAAGAACTAGCTGAAGATTAAAAAAATAAGTTAGATTCATTTGTATTTTTTCTGGGTTTTGTGGCCATCTTTAGGATGCCCCTGGGTCATATTTTCAAAGTTCCACACAGTCTGAGGAATAGAAACTTACTTCTATAAAATGAAAACTGAGATTCTCGCCTAATTAAACGTATCTGAGAATGGGAAGTCATAGGAAAAAAACCATCAAGTATCACCAGACTTGCGATAAAAATCACAGGATTTGGCAACACTGAATCCATCACAAGTTAGGAAGTGACAGCACTTGTTCTAGCTAATAGCAAAAAACAAACAGGCATAAACCTTATGCAAAAATATTTTGCAGGTGTGAGTGACTGTCAAACTTCAGTTGGCTGTGAGTAATACTACTCATTATTTCAGAATATTCATATAGCCAGTAGGTATTTCTGGAAATCCTTGAGAATCCTGCGTTTTCCATAATGTCAGGATGATTAATTTGTATTGAAGGTTTGTTACTTGCCAATTATCCATCTACTGTTTAAAAATCTGAGTCACACGAGCAGCAGCCAGAAACAATATTGTAAGTTTAGGCATTCGAGACTTGTAACTAATATTCAAAGGAGAAAATCTGTGATCGAACCGTGGGCTGAAAGTTAGGCACCAAAATTATGTAGCTAAGAAGTGAGAATAATGAATACCTTCTCAAAAAGCCAGAGCAACTGCAAGAGAATATCTATCACAGAAAGGCAACTACATTCATAACAAACATTATTTAAAATTAGTATTTGGGTGACTGCAAGATGTTAGTTCTAACTACAGGCAAATAAACAGGGATGCTCTTCCTGGAATACAAAAAGATCCCTAGTTTCCATTAGGTTCCATGATGATTTGAGACCATCAGCTCAGCTCCACCGATACAAATGGATGAGGCAGATGTGACTTCTTAGCCAGCCTGGCTTGGTTGGTCTGTGCAAACGCCCCAGCAGAGCGAGTGAATTGCAGCTCAGTGTAAATCCAAGGTAAAGAGCTGATTTAAAAAGGTCTGATTTATATAGGGGTCACCGTTCAGCTGAAGTCTGGCATCTCACTGATGGGCCTGTTATTTAGATATATTCAGAAGCCTTCCAATGCACGTGGGTTTCTCCCTCGCAGCGACTCGTATTCTCCAAAGAGATGCACGAGTCAGATCTTTTCTGTCCCCAAGGTTAAAGGAAAAAGTGAGATGTCCTTTGCTTTTTCAACTCCTTACCCATACAGAATAATTCATTTGCTGATATTCATAAGGTGACTTCCACCAGCAAACGTAAAGATGTCAGGAGGAGAATTTTTAAGCACATATGTAATTGTTTATGATTGGTATCTGCTTTTATTTAGCATACTCGCTAGCGCTCTCTTTCTGCTGCTAGTCTTTAAGAACCTTGCTTGACCAAGAAATCTGCTCTTCAGGGAACTATATTTCATATTCTCTCACTCCTTGCAAGCTCTGCCATAATAGAATCAATGTATCAAATCAATCCCGCAAAGCAGCAGGACAGTCTCACGGTAAAGGTGGGAGTCGGAGCCGTTTCCTAACAGAAATTTTGGCAGGAAGGGATTAGTGTGGGTTCACTCGTTTCCCAGCGTCTGCCCCCCTCGGACGCAGCGTGGCAGAAGCGGGACACAGAAAGCGCCTCCCTGACTGCCCATAGCAGTTCTTCATTTCACCCCAGAAAGTCTCGAGGAAACTCTCTGAGATGTTTGCAGCCGCGTTTCCGCGGCGCAGTGCCCTCGATGAACCAGTTCTCTAGAGAAGCCCGTGGCAGCCGAGCCGGCCGTGC